>NW_028270157.1:70360411-70660411 GCF_037043375.1 Chiloscyllium plagiosum
AACCGCCAGACTGGAAAGGACAGTAAGTGGAATGGGGGGGAGGACATGATTAACTAGCTAAAAGAAAGGGAAAAAATGGGGGTTGGTTCACAATTTGAAGATTTTGAGCTCAGTATTATGCCCAGAAGACTGTAAAGTGCCTAGTGTGAAGATGAGATGTTGTTCCTCCAATTTGCTCTATGATTCACCAGAACACTGCAGAATGCTGAGGACAGCAGTGTGGGAATGCAAGCAGGACACTGTGTTAAAACAATCGGCTAAGAACTGTCGGAGTCATGCTTGCGCACGGATCGGAGGTGTTCCGCAAAGTGCTCATCCAGTCTGCATTTAGTTTCTTCAATGTAGAGTAGGCCACACTGGGTGCAGCGAATACAACCCACAAGATTGAACGAGGTACAGGTGAAATGCTACTTCACCTGGAAAGACTGTTTCGGCCCTTGGATGGTGAGCAGGGAGGAGGTGAAGGGGCAGGTGTTGCACCTTCTGCAGTTACATGGAAAGGTCCCGTGGGAAGGGGAGGTGGTATTGGTGGTTGTGGAATGGACCATGGTGTCCCAAAGGGAATGATCCCTGTGAAATGCAGCTTGCCTCAGTATAAAACAATCATCCTCAGAGCAAACAGGAACACAAATTTTTCTCAAACACCTTCCTCCAACATCTTTGCATTTGCCATTTGTCACTGTGGGTGCCAAATTTATCATGCAGGAAATGGATTTGATAAACAGGAAGTGAATGTTAACCTCCAGATTTCTGGGCGATGATGGAACTGGGATTCTTGCTTGACCTTCAGTTGAAGGTTTGTGGATACTTGGCATAAACATCAATACAGGGGCTCCCTGATTTGTCCCAATTACAAATGCACATCCCTACAAATGTGATCCCATACAGAGGTGTACATTTAAATATCTGACATATGACCATTTCCTGTATTAATGAATGGCTATTTTACATTGTTCTGCATTTATCGTGAAGAAAATATAGAGAATTACCAGGAGACGCAGAGAGTTCCTCAAGATGTAGGTCTTTTATTTGCAAACAAAAAACTGTGACACTGAGAAAGCAGATTCCCGAATGCCCCCGAACGTCAGGGTCCGTGGATTTTTATATTTTTATCATGTTTCTGTTAGCTTATCAGCATGTCCAACTATATTAATCAAAGTACCTCCCTCTAGCTACACAATAAACCAGTGATGTTAGTTCCCATTATCTCTTTAGTTGTACATTCTACTTAATGTTATTCTAATGTCACGGTTAGATATTTATTGCTAACTCTGCTACAGTGATCTTTCATTTCAGACTAACCTGTCATGAGAGATATTTAGCTATTCCATCTATTACAATAGTCTCCTGTCTCAAGCTGACTCTACTAACTATTAATTAGATACTTTAATATCATGTCCCAAATATTTATGGTCCCAATCCTGTCATAATAACACTTAACAGAGAAACTTGCTTTATTACTTGTGTTATCTCATCTCGCCATAGTGACCTTTCAGCCTTAACCTTACTCTGCGAATTGGTGTAAGAACATTCCACTATTATCATCCCATTCTACCTTCCATAGACCACAGATTGCCAGTGGTCTTCATGCTTTAACCCTTCCCATGCTTTCATGCTCTTTATTTTCCATATTCCCCCCTTTGAGACCTACTGGTCTCACCTCGAGAAAGAAGATAATAAGCTCAGCCCCTCTTGTGCCCAATACAAACAATATAGATCCCAACATGGACTAAATAATTTTCAGAGTCTGAGACTTAGAGGGTTCTTCCTCCATTTCTGGGGTCCCTTGGGCCAAAACCCTGTCCTCCAATAACCAGAACAGGAAAAAAGACCCAAGATCCCTCACAATAGTAGAGCAGTGGGGTTCCATCAGAGGAGTAAGCACTTCCTGGGGTAGCTGAAATGACCACAAATTGCCGTGTAGTGATGCGACTTAAAAAGGACTTAATAAAAGGTAAAGCACAATAAAAGATGAAGGCAACAACAAGCAAGACCGCGCCTACAATAAGACCAATCTTAACAAACCATGCTCCCCAAGACCCTAATATGTTATTCAGCCAATCAAAAGCCTGATGACCAAACCCCGCATTATCTTTTAGCTCCCATCTTGGATTCTTTAGTTTTTCTACTGTCTCAAACTCAGTGCTGGTACCTGTCTCTGAATTTACACAGATTGCTCTCTGCCAATGGCCCCCTACACCATGGAGAAACCTGCAATGCCGTGTGCTCAGGCCAACCACGTTCCTTCTGACAAGGGGGAATGCAATGAACAAAGAACAAAGAACATTACAGCACAGAAACAGGCCCATCGGCCCTCCAAGCCTGCGCCAATCCAGATCCTCTATCTAAACCTGTCGCCTATTTTCTAAG
Source organism: Chiloscyllium plagiosum (assembly GCF_037043375.1). Lineage (NCBI taxonomy): Eukaryota > Metazoa > Chordata > Chondrichthyes > Orectolobiformes > Hemiscylliidae > Chiloscyllium > Chiloscyllium plagiosum. The sequence continues at coordinate 70,362,782 of NW_028270157.1, forward strand.
GGTCTGTATGCCTCTGCTCCCTGCCCATTCATGTATCTATCTAATTACATCTTAAATGATGCTATCATGCCCGCCCAAACCACCTCCGCTGGCAACGCATTCCAGGCAACCACCACCCTCTGCATAAAGAACTTTCCACGCATATATCCCTTCAACTTTTCCCCTCTCACCTTGAACTCATGACCCCTAGTAATTGAGTCCCATACTCTGGGAAAAAGCTTCTGTCTATATTCTTATGATTTTGTAGGCCTCACTCAGGTCCCCCCTCAACCTTGGACAGGTACACGAATAGGAAAAGTTTACAGGGACATGGGCCAAATGCAGGCAAACGGGACTAGTTGAATTGGGGAATTTGTATTCAACTCTCCTTAGGGTCCTCAGTGGCCTCTGTGGATGGTGAACTCAGAAATATTCTCAAAATCACCAACTCCAGCCTCAACGGAAACCAATGTTGGCACAACAAGTCAATACCAACCCTTCAAAGAGTGACCCACCCAGACCCATTCCCCTACCCTATTATTTTACATTTACCCCTGCCTGACGCACATCCCTGAACACTACAGGCAATTTAACATGACCAATTCACCTAACTTGCACATCTTCAGACTGTGGGAGGAAACCAGAGCACCTGGAGGAAACACGTGCCAACACGGGAGATTGTGCAAACTCTACACAGGTAGTCGTCTGAGGGTGGAATTGAACCTGGATCCCTGGCACTGTTAGGCAGCAGTGCTAACCACTGAGCCACCGTGCCACTCCTTTACTATAACCTCAGCCACAGCCCTTTAAAATCCAACAGCCACAAAGCTGAAAATGACTATGATCACTTTAAGGAGAAAGTGAGGACTGCAGATGCTGGAGATCAGAGCTGAAAATGTGTTGCTGGAAAAGCGCAGCAGGTCAGGCAGCATCCAAGGAACAGGAGAATCGACGTTTGGGGCATAAGCCCTTCTTCAGGGCTTATGCCCGAAACGTCGATTCTCCTGTTCCTTGGATGCTGCCTGACCTGCTGCGCTTTTCCAGCAACACATTTTCAGCTATGATCACTTTAATACTGGTGGAAGGCAGGGTGGGGTCCTTCCTGTTGATCAGGTCATGTGACATCAAGAGATGTCTTTCCCTTTCCTTCGCAGAAATCTGCAGTGACAAGATTTAAATGGCCAAGAGTTAAATAAGAGGAAGAAATTGGCTCCAGCTCCCACTTAGCAAGAACCTCTCAGTAATGCTTTCAGATCCAAAATGGTTTCAGTATTATTCCTTCCCTCCCTCCATAGTCCACAGTCACCCCGTGATGAGCTTTCCTTCCAGCGTCCTTTTATTTGTAGTTATGAGAATCTTATGTTGCAGTTCTGATCCCACTGCTTTCCCAGTAGGGACCCAACCTGCTTGTTTGAAATACTTGTGGTGTAATTTCCTCCTCGCACATTGTCAAACTGAGCTCAGATTTATTTCATGAGCCATAACTCTGAAGGGGCTTTTGTTTGGAATCAAAAAATAGAAATGCCTCCCTTCTGTTCTGATCGATCCTTTCAAATGCAAAGGTATTCCTGCTCTGTCACCGTTCATGTGAGAGTATGGGCAGCGTTTTTGTCTTTGAGCCAGAAACCCAGGCATCAAGGCTCTCTCCAGGACTTTATGGTCAAGGAAAGTTGTATGTGTAATCTGTTCAAACAGGTCACGTATTGATTTATAAATTCGACTGATACACTCCATTGGAGGGCAGTGAGAGAGGAAAGCATTCATATTGATAATAGTACTACGGACAAACACCATATCTGAGCAAATGAGATTTTAAACAGTTAAGTATGGAGCAAAGCTATTTGTCCATTCGGTGGACCTGATGAGTTCTTTTGGCTTCAGGTTAAATATGGGTAAAGAAATCCCCTGGTGATTACCACGTACCATCCTCCCTTGGCTGATGAATCAGTCCTCGTCCATGTTGAACAACACTTGGAAGAAGCACTGAGGGTGGCAAGGCCACAAAATGTCCTCTGGGTGGGGGATTTCAATGTTAACCATCAAGAGTGGCTCAGCAGCAGTCCTACAGATTGAGCTGGTCAGGTTCTAATGGACACAGCTGCTAGACTGGGTCTACGGCAGGTGGTGAGGGAACCAGCAAGAGGGAAAAACATACTTGACCTCATACTTAACAATCTGCCAGCTGCAGCTGCATCTGTCTACGACCATATTGGTAAGAGTGAGCACCATCGTGTTGTGTGGTACTATCACCGTGCTACATGGGACAAATTCAAACAGATCTAGCAATTCAAGACTGGGTATCCATGAGGTGCTGTGGGCCATCAACAGCAGAAGAATTGTACTTCAACACAATTTGCTATTTCATGGTGCAGCATATCTCCCATTCAACCATTTCCATCAAGCCAGGAGATCAGCCCTGAATCAATAGAGAGGGCATGCCAGGAGTAGCACTAGGAATGAGGTGTCAACCTGGTGAAGCCAACAAACAGGATTACTTGCATGCCAAGGTATAGCAGCAAGCGGTAGACAGAGCTAAGTGATCTTACAACCAACTCATCAGATCTAAGCTCTGCCCTATCTAGTTGTGAATGGTAGTAGACAATAAACAACTCACTGGAGAAGAAGGCTACACATATATCCCCATCCTCAATGATGGAAGAGCCCAGCACATCAGTGCAAAAGATAAGGCTGAAGCATTCACTGCAATCTTCAGCCAGAAGTAGCAAGTGGATGATCCATCTCCTCCGGCATGACAGATACCAGTCTTCAGCCAATTCCACTCACTCCATGTGATATGAAGAAACAGCTGGAGACACTGGATACTGCAAAGGCTATGGGCCCTGGCAACATTCTGGCAATAGTACCATCCTCTGCTGTTGCTCCATGTCTCGTTTAGGAACTTCAATGTTGTGGCCATTTCGGAGAGATGGATAACACAGGGTCAGGAATGGACGTTGTAGGTTCCAGGGTTTAGATCTTTCATTAAGAACAGAGAAGGTGGTAAAAGAGGGGGACGTGTGGCTTTGTTAGTCTAGGACAGTATAACGATGGCTAAAAGAACTTTTGACAAAGACCCGTTTACTGAGGTGGTATGGGTGAGGTTAGAAACAGGAGAGGAGAGGTCACACTGCTGGGAGTTTTTTATAGGCCTCCACAAAGTTCCAGAGATGTGGAGGAGAGCATTGGCAAAATGATTCTGGGTAGGAGTGAAAGGAACAGGGTGGTCATTATGGGGGACTATAACTTCCCCAACATTGACTGGAAATACTATAACTCTAGTACGTCGGATGGATCAGTTTTTATCCAGTGTGTACAGGAGGGTTTCCTGACACAGTATGTCGAAGGGCCGACAAGAGGGGAGGCCACACTGGGTCTGGTGCTTGGTAATGAACCAGGTCAGGTATTTGATTTAGTTGTAGGTGAGCACTTCGGAGAGAGTGACTATAATTAGATTACGTTTAGTTTAACGATGGAAAGGCACAGGTACATGCCACAGGGCAAGAGTTATAGTTGGGGAAAGGGCAATTATCATGCGATTAGGCAAGACTTAGGATGCATAGAATGGGGTAGCAAAATGTAGGGGATGGGGATAATCAAAATGTGGAGCTGGTTTAAGGAGCAGATATTGCATGTCCTTGATAGGTATGTCAATGTCAGGCAGGAAGGTGGTTTACTAAAGAAATTGTATCTCTTGTTAAGCAGAAGAGGGAGGCTTATGTGACATTGAGACGAGATGGTTTGGATGAGGAGATGGAGAGTTACAGATTAGCTAGGAAGGATTTAAAGACAGAGTTAAGAAGAGCAAGGAGAGGACATGAGCAGTCTTTAGCAGGTAGAATAAAGGAGAACCCTAAAGCTTTCTATAGGTATGTGAGAATGAAAGGGTGACTAGGGTAGGAGTAGGGCCAGTCAATGACAGAAGTGGGAAGTTGTGTGTGGATCCTGTGGAGATTGGAGAGGTGCTAAACGAATATTTCTCATCTGTTTTCACACAGGAGAAGACTGAGATACGGGCCAGGAGTCTACATTAGAGTGGTGGGAGGAAAAGCACAGCAGGTCAGGCAGCATCCGAGGAGCAGGAAAATCTCGGGCAAAAGCCCTTCATCAGGGATGCTGATGAAAGGCTTTTGCATGAAACATCAATTCTCCGCTCCTCGGATGCCGCCTGACCTGCTGTGTTTTTCCAGCACCACTCTAATGTAGACTCCTGGCCTGTATCTCAGTCTTCTCCTGTGTGAAAACAGATGAGAAATATTCGTTTAGCACCTCTCCAGCACCACACCCTCGAGTCTAATTTCCAGCATCTGTGGTCCTCACTTTCACCTCTCTACATGAGATATGGGCCATTAGACTTGAAAGGATTGAAGTTAGTAAGGAGGAGGTGTCGTCAATTCTTGAAGGTGTGAAAGCAAATAAGTCCCCTTGGCCGGATGTGATTTATCAGAGGATTCTCTGAGAAACTAGGGAGGAGATGGCGGAGCCTTTGGCCTTGATCTTTGAGTCATCATTGTCTACACATTTAGTATCAGACGACTGGAGGATTGCAATGTTGTGCCCTTGTTCAAGAAGGGCAGTAGAGATGACCCAGGTAGCTATCGACCAGTGAGACTTACGTCTGTTGTAGGAAAAGTTTTGGAAAGGATTATAAGAGATAGGATTTATAATCATCTAGCAAGCAACAATTTGACTGGAGATAGCCAGCATGGTTTCGTCAAGGGCAGGTTATGTCTCACAAGCCTCATTGAGTTTTTTGAGGAGGTGACCAAGCATGTGGATGAGGGTAGGGCAGTTGATGTTGTGTACATGGACTTTAGTAAAGCCTTTGATAAGAGTCCACATGGTAGACTTTTGGAGAAAATGCGGAGGCATGGGATTGAGGGTGATTTAGCAGTTTGGATTAGAAAGAAGGCAGTGAGTGGTGGTTGATGGAAAATATTCAGCCTGGAGTCCAGTTACTAGTGGTGTGCCACAAGGATGTGATTTGGGACCATTGCTGTTTGTCATTTTTATGAATGACTTAGACGCAGGCATAGGTGGATGGGGTTAGTAAGTTTACAGATGACACTAAAGTCGGTAGAGTGGCGGACAGTGTGGAAGAGGGACTTAGATAAACTGCAAAATTGAGCTGAGAGGTGGCAAATGGAGTTCAATGCAGATAAATGTGAGATGATTCACTTTGGAAGAATAACAGAAAGGCAGAATACTGGGTCAATGGAAAGATTCTTGGTAGTGTGGATGTACAGAGGGATCTTGGTGTCCATGTACATAGATCCCTGAAAGTTACCACCCAGGTTGATAGTGCTGTTAAGAAGGCAAACAGTGTGTTAGGTTTTATTGGTAGAGGGATTGCATTTCAGAGCTGTGATGTTATGCTGCAACTGTACAAAACACTAGTGCAGCCTCACTTGGAATATTGTGTACAGTTCTGGTCACCCCATTACAGGAAGGATGTGGAAGCATTGGAAAAGGTGCAGAGGAGATTTACCAGGATGTTGCCTGATCTGGAGGAAAGGCTGAGGGACTAGGGTCTGTTCTCATTGGAGAGAAGAAGGCGAAGAGGGCATTTAACAGAGACATACAAGATGGTCAGAGGATTAGATAGGGTGGACAGTGAGAGTCTTTTTCCTAGGATGATGACGTCAGCTTGTTTAGGGGGCATAGCTGCAAATTGAAGAGTGGTAGATTTAAGGCAGCTGTCCGAGGCAGGTTCTTTAGTCAGAGAGTGGTAAGGGCGTGGAATGCCCTGCCTGCCAATGTAGTTAAGTTAGCAACATTAGGGGAATTTAAACAATTCTTGGATAAGCATATGGATGATGATGGGATAGTGTAGGGGGATGGACTTAGATTAGTTCACAGGTCGGCACAACATCGAGGGTCAAAGGGCCTGTTCTGCACTGTGTTGTTCTATGTTCTATATTCTATGTTCTATGGACTGAAGATTTGTGCTCCAGGACTTGCCATAGCCCCAACTAAGCACCTTCAGTACTATATGGAGCTGCTGGAGTGGATTGACCAAATGATTCACTGAATACTCAGGTGTTCACTTCCAGCATCAAAGAGTTTATTGTAAGTACTCTGGTAGGAAGAAACCCTCTGAAAATCCAGACAGGTCTTCACTGAACAATGGAAAACATTCATTTTTATACATTTGTTTCATCCTGCCTTGAACATTGACAAACCAATTATATTATTATTTAATTACATGCATTTCCAATTAAGCTAATCATATGACTGAATGGCTAGAGATGGACAGGTTTGTGATCAAGCTTTGGTCCTCCATGGTCTCATGATGTTTCCCAGACCCTCCTATCTCCTTTCTTGGGGTTTTTCACAATGGACACTGTATTCAAGTACATTCCTGCCAGCTGCACTATGTTAACTACCAATTATTTGGATACTTGTCTATTACTCTAAGGACTTTTAAAATTCCTTATTAAACTCATTACAGGAAATACAAAGCTCTGGGTAGCTGTTGGCCATTTGCTGCTCAGTCATGGGCATCTCTAAAAGGGCTGAAATGATTTTTGACGGTAGATCACCAAACAGTCATAGAGTCATGAAGATGTACAGCACAAGAATAGACCCTTCAGTCCAACTCGTCCATGCTGATCAGATATCCTAAAGTAAACTAGTTCCATTTGCCAGCACTTGGACCTAAACCCTTCCTGTTCATCCAGATGCCTTTTAAATGTTGTAATTGTACCAGCCTCCACCACTTCCTCTGGCAGCTCATTCCATACACGCACCAGCCTCTGCATGAAAAAGTTGCCCCTTAAGTCTCTTTTATATCTTACCCCTCTCATCCTAAATCTATGCCCTCTAGTTCTAGACTCACCCACCCCAGGGAAGAGACCTTGTCTATTTATCCTATCCACACTCCTTATGATTTTATAAATCTTTATAAGGTTAGCCCTCAATCTCCGACATTCCAGGGAAAACAGCCCCAGTCTATTCAGCCTTTTCCTATAGCTCAAGCTCTCCAAGCCTGGCAACATCTTGTCATTCTTTTTGAACCCTTTCAAGTTTTACAACATCCTTCCAGAATTGCACAGAATATTCCAAAAGTGTCAAACCAATGTCCTGTACAGCCACAACATGACCTCCCAACTCCTATACTCAATGCTATGTCCAATAAAAGAAAGCATACCAAGTGCTTTCTTCACTATCCTATCTACCTGCGACTCCATTATGGTGTTTGTAGGGAGAAGGATGCTGTACCAACCTTCTTTCCATTATAACAATGTCATCAACTGTGGCTCCTATTGATTTGTATTCACTTGCTGAACTTGTGATTTACTATTTAAGTTTGAAGTATTTCCATACCTTAACAATGTTTTCTCCTAGATGTCCAATCCTGTGTTTTATTTGGTCCATCCCTGATATTAATTTTTGCATGTTGTACTCTTGTTCCTACGATGTCGTCCATGCTTATTTATTCTTCTTACTTTAAAGCTTTTAAGTTTTTCAGTTTCTCAGTGCTGCTGTAATTTTTTCCCTCAAAAACTTTTACTCCTGTGAATCGCAAGGCACTTTTACTTTCCTTTTGTCAAAGGATTTGAACCATACAGTGTAATAATGTATTCATAGAATCATAGAATCCCTGCAGTGTGGAAACAGGCCCTTTGACCCAACAAGTCCACACTTACCCACTGAAGAGTAACCCACCCAGACCCATTCCCCTACTACTCTACATTTTACCCCAGACTCATACACCTAACCTACACATCCCTGAACACTATAGGCATCTTTTCCTTCTTTTAAAGCTTTTGGTCCTCTCAAATAGTAATGTTATGTGTTTGCAATGCTTAACAAAGTATCCGCATTTGTGCAGTAAAAATAGTGGTTTTCCACATTCTCATGTGTAAACAGGATTCCTTCACAGCCCCATCTCTCATGGTTGAATATACAATTCCACAACTTCAAATTGCATGGCTGTAGGCTGAACAAATTCTTCCTGCCAGAACCACAGCTTAAATTATGAATCTCTTGCTCTTAAAATAGCCTCATTATGCTTTGAGATGTTCCTGGTGTTGCAACTTTATACAAAGTATTTCCATGACTCTTAATTTCTTGTCTGTAGCCTCATAGTGTCTGTTTTCTGTGAAAGTAAATGTAAGTATTGCTTTTCTTCACTTCTAGTGTCCTTAGCCTATCTTTGAGCCAATACCTTGATGTTTCTCTCCTTACCCAGCTTGGATTTTGAATCCTGATGCATTTACTTCCAAGTAGATCATCTAACCAGGAATGCTCCTTGCTTCTCAATGGAAAATGTAAATGTCAGGCACGGCTAGTCTTTAGGTAAAAACAAGGACTGCAGATGCTGGAAACCAGAGTCCAGATTAGAGTGGTGCTGGAAAAGCACAGCAGGTCAGGCAGCATCTGAGGAGCAGGAAAGTTGATGTTTCGGACAAAAGCCCGAATATTTTTGCCCGAAACGTCGATTTTCCTGCCCCTCAGATGCTGCCTGACCTGCATGGCTAGTCTTTAACCTCTTTATTGCCCTTGCTGCTTTGTTTGCAGTTCTTATCAGGTCTGAATTGAGAGTGTGGTGCTGGAAAAACACACAGAATAAGACTCATTCCTGATGAAGAGCTTATGCCTGAAATGTCGACTCTTCTGCTTCTCGGATGCTGCTTGACCTGCTGTGCTTTTCCAGCAACACATTCTCGATTCTGATCTCCAGCATCTGCAGTCCCCACTTTCTCCTGATCAGGTCTGAAGTAAAGGCTATAATCTGGAATCCTGATTCTCTCGTGCTGAATGATTATTTGTGCAAGCTTTTACAGCTCCTGTGTGAGTTTTTTTCTCAATGTGTGAAGTCCATAAAGCTGCAATCTCACTTGGTCTTCTAAACATGACTTCTCCAGGGTCCCACTGAATGTATTTATCTGCTGATCACCATGTTGTATTTGTGGGTCGCAACATGCTGTTACTAATTCACTTTCTTTTGAATGCTAATAAGGTCCTGATTGGTTTTAGCATCAACCAATGGGTCTTAACAAATAGCTGCTCTTATCAAGATGTATTTTGTTGCTTGATAGTAATTAGTTACATGGACTAGTTAGACATGTTTACTAAGATCATGAGGAAACCTAAAAATAAGTCTGCACTTCTTAGGACCTCTGGCTCACAAGTAGTGTTCCCAAGTCTAGATCAGAAAGTCTGAGTTCCTGCCCCAAAGTTGGTTCAAAGTCTGAGCAGTTTGAAGAAAATAACTCCAGGTCTGCATTCCACCAGATTCTGAGATGATTTGCCTAATGCCCACCCAATTCAGTATAACATCATCAGATTGGGTAGTGCTTCATGCATTCTTCAACTTTAACCCATTCAGAACCATTATCTTACACAAGAAATATCATATTCCCAAGGATAATAGTGGGTGGACAATAACTGATGGCCTTACTCATATCCTGTGAGTGAACAGACAAATGGTTCCATGCCTAGGCTTCAACTCTGGCCTCTTCCTATTCTCATACTTCTGTGACCAGCTGCCAGTTGCCAACTTTCTCATTGGTGATAGCAGAGGTAGTGCTGCCACCTAGATTGGCAGAGTGGCGGTGCGATTCCCACACATCTAGACAAGTCACTTGCATCAGAGAATTTGATTTCTCGCAAAATAGTGGACACAATCAATTCCAGTTTGTGGTGTAACCAGAGTAGCGTCAGCAATATACTTTCCCAGCTTTATTTTCAGTGAGCTTCTTGACAAAAGCATAAAAAAATCTTAGAATCTTACAGCAAATAGAGATATCACACATCCCATTGTGCCCCTGCTGGCTGTTTGAAATGGCCACCTAATTAGTCTCATAGCTGGCTCATCTCTCAGAGCTCTTTAATTTTGGACCTTTAAATATGTATCTAATTTCTTTTGAAAGTAGTTACATACTAAGATCATAACAATATACGATGTAGGTTCAGAATTCTTTATTCAGCTCTCCCATTCAACTAGGTCATGGGTTAACTCCACTTTTCTGCCTTTTCTTTATAACCTTTGATTCCCTCAACCCTGAATACACTTTATGACCCTGCCCCTACAGCCCTCTGTGAAGAATTCTGCAGATTCAGTACTCTCTGAGGGAAGAAATTCCTCCTCATCTCTGTCTTGAATGTCTTATTCTGACATTATGCCCTTTAGTCCTAGACTCTCCCACAAAGTGAAACAACCTTTCCACATTTACCTTTTCAATTCCCCTAAGAATATTATATTTTTCAATAAGGTCACCTCTCATTGTTGTACACTCCAATGAGTACAGATCCAACCTACTCAAACTCTCCTTGTAAGTCCCTCCATACCTGGCATCGGGCTAGAGAACCTTCTCTGGATTGCCTCCAATGTCAGTATATCTTTGCTTGGATAAGGGGACCAAAATTGTTTACAGCACTCTGGAATATCGTTCCATCAACCCTTTCAACAGTGATTCATTATAACTCTGCATGAAAAAATATTCTCATCTCATTTCTGGATCTTTTGCCAATTACCTTGATTCTGTACCCTCTGGTTATCAAATCCAAGTGGATTGCCACTAAGTATCCCAACTAACCCTCACAACTTTTGAGTACGCCTGTTAATTTTCTCTGCTGTCATTGTGCATGCCGTCAAACCCGATCATTGACTGGGCAATTCCCTGAGTCAAGCTGTTCCAGTTAGCCAATTGTCCCAAGGTGCCCAATGAGGCAGCAATTGCAAATCCCCTGTGCCAACTCCACTGGGCCCTTATGGAACCTGTTGGCTGCTTGGAAGCTGATAAGCCGGGGAGGCCTTGGAGTGAAGGGTAAACCCATAAATGCCAAAGTAGCAATTTGGGTCTCCCTCCAATCAGAAGGATGTTGTGAAAATTGAAAGAGTTGAGGAAAGATTGCCAAGGATATTGCCAGGGTTGGAGGGTTTGAGCTATAGGGAGAGGCTGAATAGACTGGAGCTGCTTTCCCTGGAGCATCGGAGGCTGAGGGGTGACCTTATAGAGATTTATAAAATCATAGGGGGAATGGATGGGACAAATAGCCAAGGTCCTTTCCCTGGGCTGGGGAAATCTGGAACTAGAGGGCATAGGTTAAGGGTGAAGATTTTTTCACACAGAGGGTGACGCATGTATGGAATGAGCTGCCAGAGGAAGTAATGGAAGCTAGTACAATTGCAACACTTAAAAGACATCTGGATGGGTATATGAATAGAAAGGGTAGAGAGGGATATGGGTCAAGTGCTGACGAATGCGACGAGATTGGGTTGGTATATTTGGTTGGCATGGATGAGTTGGACCGAAGGGTCTGTTTCTGTGCTGTACATCTCTATGACTCTATGACTCTATCTACTGGGACTAGTGATGTGGGGCTGGGGACGTGACCTATGCTGAAAAGAGTATCAACCTATATTCGAGCACCCAGTCTGGGCAAGAACGGCACGGTGGGCGGCACGGTGGCACAGTGGGTGGGCGGCACGGTGGCACAGTTGTGGGCAGCACGGTGGCACAGTGGTTAGCACTGCTGCCTCACAGCGCCAGAGACCCGGGTTCAATTCCCGCCTCAGGCGACTGACTGTGTGGAGTTTGCACGTTCTCCCCGTGTCTGCGTGGATTTCCTCCGGGTGCTCCGGTTTCCTCCCACAGTCCAAAGATGTGCAGGTCAGGTGAATTGGCCATGCTAAATTGCCCGTAGTGTTAGGTAAGGGGTAAATGTAGGGGTATGGGTGGGTTGCGCTTCGGCGGGGCGGTGTGGACTTGTTGGGCCGAAGGGCCTGTTTCCACACTGTAAGTAATCTAATCTAGAACGGTAGAAACACTAAAGATGCTGGGCTTCCATTTTAAGTGCTTAAAGTTTGTGGGCAAGGTGAGGAATGTTCTGAGAGTGGAGAACTCATCAGTTCTAAGGCCTTGGGCATGATGAGTCAGCCATGATCATATTGGATGGCAGATTAGACTTGAAGGGCAAAAGGTAAAAACAATGACTGCAGATGCTGGAAACCAGATTCTGGATCAGTGGTGCTGGAAGAGCACAGCAGTTCAGGCAGCATCCGAGGACAGGCAAAATCGACGTTTCAGGCAAAAGCCCTTCATCAAGGGCGAAAGGCCTACTCCTGTTCCTACTTTATATGTTTCTGAGTCAGAGGAAGATGGTGAACATGTTGGACAGTGTATTAGGAACATAACAGAGGAAGAAGAGGAAGTAGAAAGGAGTGCACCCCATAGTCATTTGTAAACAAGATAAAACTGGAGCTTTATTTGATTCAACTCAGTGTCTGCTGTATTTCTTTGCCCTCAGGGCTCCCCGAGCAATATGGTCAACCTTTCCCTCTGGTGGGTTCTGGCAGCTCGTGAGTGAGCAGGTTCTAAGTCTGTCCAGAGCTACACCCAAGAGGCGAGGGTTGAGTTGTGTGCACTAATGGGGGTTGTCAGTTGGCTATTAAATAATGTAGGTTTGATCTGGCCTCAGCCAAAAGCCATGCAGGTTTCGAGCCAGGATCAGAGTCGACACTTGCTGGAGGATAAATTCTTGAAACTGGAGTCCCAGGTGGAGGAGATAGTGAAGGAGGCGTTTGGCATACTTGCTTTATTGGTCAGTGCATTAAGTATAGGAGTTGGGAGATCATGTTGCAGTTGTACAAGACATTAGTGAGGTCACTTTTGGAATACTGCACTCATTTCTGGTCTCCCTCCTATTGACTGCTGACCTCTTTCTACACTTCAAACTCTCCCAGCGCCCTTACATAAGAAGGATGTTGTGAAACTCAAAAGGGTTCAGAAAAAATTTACAAGATGTTGTCAGAGTTGGAGGATTTGAACTATAGGGAGAGGCTGAATTGGCTGGGGCTGTTTTCCCTGGAATGTCGGAGGCTGAGGGGTGACCTTATAAAGGTTTATAAAACTGTGAAGGTATGGATAGATTAACCTAGCGTCTTTTTCCTAGGGTAGGGGAGTCCAGAACAAGAGGGCATAGATGTAAGATGAGAGGAGAAAAGTTTAAAAGGGACCTAAGGGGCAACCATTTCATGCAGAGGTTGATGCATGTACAGAATGAGCTGCCAGAGGAAGTGGTGGAGGCTGGGACAAATGCAGCATTTAAAAGGCATCTGAATGGGTGTATGAATAGGAAGGGTTTGGAGGGATATGGGCCAAATCGTGCCAAATGGGACGAGATTAATTTAGGATATCTGGTCAGCATGGATGAGTTGGATTGAAGGGTCTGTTTCTGTGCTGCACATCTCTATGACTCTGTGACTGTCTTATCACAAGACATTCCAAGATCTTGGCTCTATGTCCCCTATTACCCACTGAGCAAACTCAACAATCCTAGAATGTGTCCAACCTGTGATCCTGTATTTTCTTGGTTCCTGTTCAGATTTTGGTGCAGTTTAATGTCACTTGTGTTAGCGCGAATCTGCCAATTCCTCTCCCAGTGATTGCAGAGGTAGCCCTGTCACTTCAGTGTCAGAGGAAGAAGGTTTTAGGAGCAGTTTCTGTTCTGTTTTTCCCCGTGTAGTAGCTGAGCAAATGAGAACCAGTTGAATCACTGCCCGGCACAGCCAGAATTGTGCTTGCTCTTTTGCAAATGAAGCTTCTCCTTTCCAGTTAAAGCTCACGTCTTAACCATTTCACTGCTGTCGAGCGTTAAGTTACACTGCAGGTGACTCTGTTCTCAAATTACTTACAGGCTTGAAAGATTGGCAGGATCATGGGAAATAGAGGCGAGGGATTAATTGAATTGCAATTTCTAAGAGACATGATGGGCTGAATGGCCTCCTACATTGACTGATTCAATATTTTTTTCTGGTCAAAGGGATGCAGCAATCCCCAAAATAAAATGCCTTCCACACTGTCATGAATGAGATTGATCATTTGGAGAGTAAGGTGTTGGAGAGTAAGGAGTAAGCAAAGTGGATTATTGAGTCTGCAGGAGAGACAAAGCAAGCCATCCGCACACACTCGCTTCATCCCATTTCTCTTATCTAATCCTCTCTCAACATCGCCACCTAGTCCTCTGTCCGTTTGCTGAGTTAGCCTCCTCTTAGATATATTATGCAAGGGCAAAATATGGTGGCAGAGGCTTGGAGGGTTGTAGGTCCTGCTCCCGTGCTGTATTGTTCTTTGTTTTTTTATCTATGCCAACCACTTCAACTATTCCCTGGGGCGGTGAGTTCCACATTCTCACCACTCCATTTCCCTTCAATTTAACGGTTGGATTTACAGAATTGCATTTGAAGGGGAAGGGAGTCTGCACCAAAGTAAATATATGTAGGGTGTTGGATGACTAGTGTTGTGTGGAGATCCAAATTTTCTCAGATCTCTCATCTCTTGTTGCAGCATGTTGTTGAATGAATTTTCTGGATAACGTTCCTTTACTGCCTCGGGGAGTCAAAACCAAGGCATAAAAAATTTTTTGTCGTGCTGGAATACCCCACTCAAGATAAAGGCGTTCAGGGAGTTTGTTAAACCTTAGTCATGTCTATTGATTGAGTTGATTTTTTTTCCAGCTTGCTATCTGGGTTGCTAAGTGAGTGTTTATTATCTGTATAACCACCCAGAACACACTATGTAAGGTTCCACATAAATGATAGATTCTTGTAGAGATGGCTGGGGTCCTAAGAGTTACTGGACAATCCGTGAGAGGCCTGTGTTGCTTTTCCCAGGGAAGGGCCTATTAATATAATGCCAGTCAGGGTATTGGCAAGGGTACAGGGAAGGAGGGGCTTCATGTGGAGTGAAACAGTCCCGCCCAGCAAGTGATGATGACCAGTCAAAGGCTGGCAGCACTTGCAATGGCAGCACCATGAGAAAGGCTGTGGCTGATTCTCGGAGGGCACTAGGATCACAGGGGAGCAATGTATGAGGTGGAAGACTGGAAAGTGTCTGGTGGTGGAGGGCATGTGTGGAGAAAAGAAGGTTTACTACACACTGCTCCTGCTCAATATCCAGTTCTTCAATCAAGAACTGCCTTAGATAATGGGATTCCTCCCCAACCCAGAGTTACGAGCTGCCCACAAAATGCTACACATAGTACTTGGCAAAGCCCACTTTCACTGGATTAATCCCATTAGCACAGGCCTTGAGTCCCTTAAGTGGTTCTTAATTGTTTCCTGCCATTTCAAAGACTTTAGTCCTTGCATTAGTGTGAAGACAGTGTGGTTAGGGTCAGGATTAGGGCTAGGTTTAGGGTTGCACTTAGGGTGAGGGTTGGGGTTAGAGTTAGAGTTAGGGTTAGAGTCAGGGTGAGGATTAGGGTTAGAATTAGAATTGGATTAGAGTTAGGGTTAGAGTTAGAGTTAGGTGAGATAGGGTTAAGGTTAGAGTTAAAAACGGTTTAGAGTTAGGGTTAGGGTTAGGGCTAGAGTTAGAGTTGCGTGAGTTAGGGTTGGAGTTAGAGTTAGGGTTAGGTTTAGGGTTAGCCTGTCTAATTAAATGACTTACCCATATGTAAACTTCCCATCTTCAAGAACAGAATATCCCTCTCAGAAGGTATTAGCAAAAATGTTTGAGTGTGGATCAAGCTGAAAACAGCTTGTTGATTGGGATTGACTATTCTTTGGAAACATAGAAAATAGGAGCAGCAGTAGGCAATTTGGCCTTTTGAGCCTGTTCCACCATACAATGTGACTGTGGCTGATCATCCAACTCAGTCTCCTGTTCCTGATTTCTCTTCAAACCCTCTAATCCCCTTAGCCCGAAGAATTATATTTAATTCCTTCATAAAAATATTCTCTATTTTGGCCTCAATTGCTTTCTGTGGCAGGGAATTCCATAGGTTGTATGGGTGAAGAATCTTCTCCCCATCTCAGTCGATTAGATTCCCTACAGAATGTAAACAGGCCATTTGGCCCAAAAAGTCCACATCGACCCTCCAAAGAGTAACCCACCTAGACCATTCCCCTACCCTATATTTAGCCTTGGCTAACACACCTAACACTACGGGGAATGCTAGCACGGCCAATTCATCTGACCAGCACATCTTTGGATTGTGGGAGGAAACGCACGCAGACACAGGGAGAACGTGCAAACTCCACACAGTCGCCCGAGGTTGGAATCAAACCCAGGTTCCTGGTGCGGTGAGGCAGCAGTGCTAACCACTGAGCCACCGCCCCTCCCAGATAAATCTGATCATTTTCTCTATGGGGAGAAATGTCGAGGAACAATAAAAGTTCAAGTACGGGAACCATTTAAAGCTGCTGGACATGTGCAAACAAAATCAACAAGTGAAATGTTGACCTCTGTGTCAATGGGACAGATATATAAAGAGGAGGGAATGATCTCAGTTATACAGGGATTTGGCCAGATTCCACCTGAAGTGTTGATGTTAATTTTTGGTCCTGAACGTTAGAAAGGATACATTGAGTTCTGAAGCAAAGTGACACTGATTCATCAGATTGATATTGGTACTAAAAGGGTTCCTCTGTGATGAGAAGTTTCAGTTGTGTGGCCTGAATTCTCTTGAGATTAGACAAGTGAGGGCTTAACTGATCGAGGTGCTCAGAGGATTTGATGTCATAGACAGAAATGAAGTTGTGGAAAAGTCAGGAGGAATAGGGCTAATCTTCAAATGAGAGCTAGCCCATTGGGCAAGTGAAATCAGGAAGCACTGCACCACAGAAAAGCTGTGAGTGCTGAGCGATTTAGATTCAGAGACTGAGAGATTGTTCTGGGGGGTAATTGTGTCATGGGAAATGGCTTAATAAATTGAATTGAGAGTAGGTCTTATCGAATGACCCATGGACAGCAGGAGAAAATGAATTGGTTGTGTTATACCTTAAGTTGAGTGAAGATCAAAACACAAATTTTGACAACTGAGTGGTATTATTGAAAGAAAGAGTTGTGACTGAGATCTTAGACGTCTACATAAACCTTGGGAGTGAAATGCGTGACGTTTTTGATTTTTAACACTAGTAATCGGGTAAATGAGGCAGCTGGTCAGGATTTTCCTTGGGTCCTCATTGGTTTATGAATGTGCCAATTCGTAGGCCATTCTGACCATCAAGCCTACCCCACCATTAAATGAGATCGTCTGAATTTCATATCCCCATCTATCCCAGATTGCCTTTGATTTCTTTCCGAAACAAAAATCCATGTTTTTCAAAGTTACACTCGTTTTTCACAAACCCTCCATTAAAAAATGTATTTCTTTGGCGCTGTTCTTCACCATCCCTCTTTGTCTTGCCGTGTGAGTACTTACCTGTGAAGAACTGTTTGAACATTTTCATGCAGGAATGTTACTATGAGGACTGGAGGCATAGACTCAGGATAAAGGGATTGAGCAGGTATATGGAGGAATTGCATCCCACAGAAGGTTGTAAATGTTTGGTCTTGTCTGAATGCAAATTGTTCTCATTCCAAGAGAGAAGGTGGAGGAGGGACCAGACTATCCAGTCTGGAAGTGATATTGTTTTCACTTGTCTAGAAATCTGTTGAACATGCATTCCATGGATATTATCATTGTGTAGAACTTAGGGAACACGAGCATGGAACACAACATTGAGATAATTAAACAATTGTTATTATTGCTTTATAATGGTTTCTCACTGTTTTATGTGATTGGCAAATATTTAATACTGCAGTGCTTTCCAGTTCAGTTGCAGTTAGACATTCTGACATCATTCCATCATCCAGGAGATTACAAAATCCCCAACTGACCTGGACACAAGGCTTGTGCACTGCAGAGAACAGAGTGTAAAAGGTAAAATGAATAGGGATGGGGAAGAGACTTCTACTAAACACGATGCAGAAAGGAATAGGAGAATGTGTAAGAGTTAGATTAAACAAAGTGGCAGGAGAGTGGTGTTGCACATAATTACCAGCACAGAGCTGTCATTGTATGTAGGCAAGACAAAATTAAAATTCAGCTCTGTGAGTAAATGAGAACCTTATCCTGCTAAATCCAACACTGTGGAACTGGACAAGGGACCTGACCTGTTGCACAATGTGAATCAAAACCAATACCTCCAAACAACTGGGAGACATGGAGAAATTTAATGCAGAGAGAAAGCTCAGCGTGAAGAACATCATTGTATGTCACCAAGGCAGACTTCAGCCCCTGTTCAAGTTCAGATTCCAGTACAGTTTATTTCCACAGGGAAGTAAATAAATTACAGTTTCACAAGATACACTGATAATAAAACACACGCACACTCACGCATACACACACATACATACATACGCGCACACACACACAAGTCAGTATGAAAATGATCTGTGAAAGTATTCCCGACACACAGAGTTCTGGATTTTAATGGAAGAGAAATCTGTACACTACAGCAGGGTAAGTTTGGGACATATCCACCATGGTGAACCTGACTAATCGAAACTATTCATCAGCACAACAAAGATGTCAGACTTTTGATCATCTCCATTGAATGTAACAGTATAGATACAGCATATACATAAAGTTCTTCTTCATTGAAAGAAATAAGACTAACATATAAGTCATGAATTATACATTGCTCAGGGTTTGCTGTCCAGCTTGTGCCATCAAAGGTCCATCAAGCCAGGCACCGATTGAGCAACACTCTTGGGCTGGTCTCCCTCAGTGTTGGGTTGCTCCTTCCAGCTCTTAGCATACTGTGCCATTTTCCGGTCTCGATTTCGGGTAGCTCGTCCTGGGGACGGTTTGGACGGACGGTGCCAACGTGCAGAAGAAACCAGCGATGAGTGTCAACCCGAGACCTCCCCAGGCGCAGAACATGGACCAGCCGTAGCCGTGACTGATGTCGTCGGGGAGACCGTACAGGTATCTCGGGTAGCGGGAGAGTTCAAAGTTAATTCCAGCAACGCAGGTACACAGTGAGATGATGCAAAAGGTCCCTGCAGCAAAACAAACACACACACAAACAGAGCATTCAATTAGAACCAGAAAATAAGACGTGGGGTTTGGAAACACAATACACAGTGACTGGTGCTGGTCCATCCACGTCGACGTTACAGACAAGAAAGCACACCAGTGCCTCGACTTCCTCAGGAGGCTAAGAACATTGGGCCTGCCCACAATGACAGTCAAAAAGTGCGTTGCTGGATAAACACAGCCAATCACACAGCCTCCGAGAAGCAGGAGAGTCGACGTTTTGAGCATAAGCTCTTCTTATTCCTGATGAAGAGCTTATGCTCGAAACATTGCCGCTCCTCGGATGCTGACTGACTGGCTGGGCTTTTCCAGCGCCACACTTTGTGATTCTGATCTCTAGCATCTGCAGTCCTCACTTCCTCCATGTCCACAGTGATTCCTACCAATTTTTACAGATAAAAAGCATCCTATCCGGATGCACAACAGTTTGGTTTGGCAACTGTTCTTCTGAAGACTGCAAGAAACTACTGAGAGTCATAATCACATAAACCAGCCCTCTATCCACTGACTCCATCTATACTGCCCGCTGCCTCGGGATAGCAACCAATATAATCAAAGAATCTCCCACCCCAGTTATACTCTCTTCCATCCCTTCCAGAAAATACAAATGTTTGAAAACACGTACCAACAGATTGCAAACCAGCTTCTTCCCCACTGTTATCAGACATATGAATAGATCCCTCATATATTAGAGTTGATCTTTCAATGCACCTTCTCTGTATCTGTAACAATATATTCTGCTTTCTGTTCGATTGCCCTGATGTACTTACGCAAGGTATGATTTGTCTGGATATCATGCAAAACAAAACTTTTCACTGTCTCTCGTTACATATGACAATAATAAATTGAATCAAATCAAATCAATGCAGCAACAAGACATTCCAGAAGTGGGATACTTTAAGATTCAGCACTGACCTGGCGCAGAATTATTTAATTCAGATTGCAATCCCAACCAGAGTGTCATCACTACCCTTTTTAGCCTTTGTGCTTTACCAGATTTCCATTTGACTTCACTCTGCACACTCCCTCCCTCCTCCTGAAATCTCTCCTCTTGGGAAACAGCTATCAGACTGGTTTGGAGTCTAATACAGCTCACTCGAGACAGCCTTAACTCATGAAATGAGTTCAATCATGAGAAGACATCACTGGAGAATAAGTAAAAACACCTAAGAGTAGAAGTAGAAATGCTTCCTACTATTCCCTTGGGTACTTTACACATTTAAGCTTGTTCAACAACCAGATACTGACTTTCATTCACTCCTGGAAGAACTTGTAACATCTTCATGTTCATTAACTTCTGCCTCAGCAAGGTAGCACAGGCTTAACATTGACTGGCTTCATTCACTGTCTCCCAGTCAACCAAATCTGTTTCCTTCCTGAGATTTTGAAACTTCCATCTGCGAGGAACTTTGTGTCAACATGTTAGAGGAGGTACCACACACAAAAAACTGCAGGCTCCCATTCCTGACAATGTGAGTTTTCCCTTTAAATGACATAAAAGTGTGAAGAACACAAAAACTCTACAGACTTCCTGTTGGCTAGCAATGCTGACATATCTTCAGCAATTATAAATTCAGTAGTTTTGTGGAACATAGTATCACTACCAGACCAGTACCCCAGAGCTATACAGTGGCAGATCTGTCCCCACCAGTACTGTATCCCAGTGTTATACATAGACAGACCTGTCCGCACCGGTACTGTACCCCAGTGTTATACAGAGACAGACCTGTCCCCACCAGTACTGTACCCAGTGTTATACAGAGACAGACTTGTCCCCACCAGTACTGTACCCCAGTGTTATATAGAGACAGATCTGTCCCCACCAGTACTGTACCCAGTGTTATACATAGACAGACCTGTCCGCACCGGTACTGTACCCCAGTGTTATACAGAGACAGACCTGTCCCCACCAGTACTGTACCCAGTGTTATACAGAGACAGACCTGTCCCCACCAGTACTGTACCCAGTGTTATACAGAGACAGACTTGTCCCCACCAGTACTGTACCCCAGTGTTATATAGAGACAGATCTGTCCCCACCAGTACTGTACCCCAGTGTTATATAGAGACAGACCTGTCCCCACCAGTACTGTCCGCCAGGGTTACACAGAGACAGACCTATCTCCACCAGTACTGTACCCCAGTGTTATATAGAGACAGACCTGTCCCCACCAGTACTGTACCCCAGTGTCATACAGAGACAGACCTGTCCCCACCGGTACTGTACCCCAGTGTCATACAGAGACAGACCTGTCCCCACCAGTACTGTACCCCAGTGTCATACAGAGACAGACCTGTCCCCACCGGTACTGTCCCCCAGTGTTATACAGACACAGACCTGTCCCCACCAGTACTGTACCCCAGTGTTATACAGTGACAGACCTGTCCCCACCGGTACTGTACCCCAGTGTTATATAGAGACAGAGCTGTCTCCACTAGTACTGTATAGGAGAAAGTGAGGTCTGCAGATGCTGGAGATCAGAGATGGAAATGTGTTGCTGGAAAAGCGCAGCAGGTCAGGCAGCATCTAGGGAACAGGAGAATCGACGTTTCGGGCATTAGCCCTTCTTCAACATTCCTGAAGAAGGGCTAATGCCCGAAACGTCGATTCTCCTGTTCCCTACATGCTGCCTGACCTGCTGCGCTTTTCCAGCAACACATTTCCATCATCCACCAGTACTGTACCCCAGTGTTATACAGTGACACACCTGTCCCCACCAGTACTGTACCCCAGTGTTATACAGTGACACACCTGTCCCCACCAGTTCTGTGCCCCAGTGTTCTACAGAGACAGACTTGTCCCCACCAGTACTGTACCCCAATGTTATACAGAGACAGACCTGTCCCCACCAGTACTGTACCCCAGTGTTAGACAGAGACAGACCTGTCCTCACCAATACTGTATCCCAGTGTTATATAGAGACAGACCTGTCCCCACCAGTATTGTGCCACAGTGCTATATAGTGACAGACCTGTCCCCACCGGTACTGTACCCCAGTGTTATACAGTGACAGACCTGTCCCCACCAGTACTGTACCCCAGTGTTATACAGTGACAGACCTGGCCCCACCGGTACTGTACCCTAATGATATACTCAGACAGACCTGTCCCCACCAGTACTGTACCCAGTGTTTTACATAGACAGACCTGTCCCCACTAGTACTGTACCCCAGTGTTATACATAGACAGACCTGTCCCCACTAGTACTGTACCCCAGTGTTCTGCAGCCTTCACTATGTTGGTGAACACTGCTCGTGCCCACAAGCCATGGCTGATGTATAACTGAGTGAGTTTTTCAGTTTTGCAGAAAACTAGATGTAAATTTTGCATTTACATGTGAATTTCACTGAATTCCCGACATCAGCTTACGTTGCCCTCTCTCGACAAGAGGTTGTCTCGAGTTACCTGAATATGTTAGAGATTATTCAGCACTCACCATGAGTGGATACTTGAACAGAACAGAACATGAGAATAAGCTGTGGTGGAAACACAAACGCATGCTGAGTCGTAATGTTGATGATATTGGCTTTTACCTCAGTTTGAAGTGGATTATTTGATGCAGGCTGTTTGGATAGTCTGCCCTATAGTTCAAACGCACTGATTCGCAAGGGAGGTGAGGGATTGTTAAATTATACACTCGAAATAAATTTCTCTCATTACTTGCTGACAGAATAGGTTGGTAAATGGATGGCATTTGAAAGTAATAAAATGTTTAATTGGCGCACACTTAAATAGCTTTCGTTTTAAAATGCCACCAAAGACTTCAAAGTGGCATAGTCAGATTTACAACGTATAAATTGGCCAGAGGAAGCTCAGCTATTACCAAACAGTTTCTTCTTCTGAGTGAATGAGATTCAGAAAGACATTTGTTCAACAAGTAATTGTCCTGCCGTGTGGATTGATGCAGAGTCATGAATTCTTGCTTTCTTGGCCTTTAGGCTTAATAGCTTAAAAATGTGTTGCTGGAAAAGCGCAGCAGGTCAGGCAGCATCAAAGGAGAAGGAGAATCGACGTTTCGGGCATAAGCCCTTCTTCAGGAATGAGGAGGGTGTGCCAAGCAGGCTAAGATAGAAGGGAGGGAGGAGGGACTTGGAGGGAGGGGCGTTGGGAATGCGATAGGTGGAAGGAGGTTAAGGTGAGGGTGATAGGCTGGAGAGGGGGTGGAGGCGGAGAGGTCGGGAAGAAGATTGCTTATCAAGAAGGCGGTGCTGAGTCTGAGGGTTGGGACTGAGAAAAGGTG
Organism: Chiloscyllium plagiosum; assembly: GCF_037043375.1. Taxonomy (NCBI): domain Eukaryota; kingdom Metazoa; phylum Chordata; class Chondrichthyes; order Orectolobiformes; family Hemiscylliidae; genus Chiloscyllium; species Chiloscyllium plagiosum. Next base: position 70,385,817 of record NW_028270157.1, read on the forward strand.
GGGGGAGGGGAAATGAGGAAGCTGGAGAAAATCTGCATTCATCCCTTGTGGTTGGAGGGTTCCTCGGCAGAAGATGAGTCGCTCTTCCTCCAGGCGTCATGTTGCCATGGTCTGGCGATGGAGGAGGCCAAGGACCTGCATGTCCTTGGAGGGGGAATTAAATGGTTCAGCCACGGGGCGGTTGGGTTGGTTGGTCCGGGTGTCCCAGAGGTGTTCTCTGAAATGATCCGCAAGTAGGCGACCTGTCTCCCCAATGTATAGGAGGCCACATTGAGTGCAGCGGATGCAGTAAATGATGTGTGTGGAGGTATTCCCAACGCCCCTCCCCCAAGTCCCTCCTCCCTATCTTTTATCTTAGCCTGCTTGGCACACCCTCCTCATTCCTGAAACGTCGATTCGCCTTCTCCTTTGATGCTGCCTGACCTGCTGCGCTTTTCCAGCAACACATTTTTAAACTCTGATCGCCAGCATCTGCAATCCTCACTTTCTCTTTCAGCTTAATAGGTGCTTTTCAACTTGTGAAAGAAATAGAGTGTTAAACTAGGGAAGTGTTGCTGCAACTGTACACGGCATTAGTGAGATCACGCTTGGAGTATTGCATTCATCTTTGGTTCCCTTACTTGACGAGGGATATAGTTTTACTGGAGGCACTTCAATAGATTGATTTCAGAAATGAGGGGCTTGTCTTATGAAGAGGGATTAAGCAGTTTAGGCCAATAGTCTCTGGAGTTTAGAGGAATAAAGATCAGATCTCTTTGTTGACACATTCAACCTTTCATATGTTGAACTGCACTTGCCACCTATTTGCCCAGTTCCCTACTCCATCACTCTCCTGTACTTTTTTTTTCCAATTTTCTGAAGTAGTTATGAGAAAACGGCTATGTTGTTGCTCTTATGCCTATTACCTAGAGGTAGCACATCCAGTGGGAAGGAATTTCCTGAAAAAGAACCAAGGGATCGGTTAAAGTGTGTTTGCTTTAATGCAAGGAGTATCAGGAATAAAAGTGATGAGCTTAGAGCATGGATCAGTACCTGGTGCTATGATGTTGTGGCCATAACAGAGACTTGGGTTTAGAACATAGAACATAGAACATAGAACAGTTCAGCACAGAACAGGCCCTTCAGCCCATGATGTTGTGCCGACCACTGATCCTCATGTATGCACCCTCAAATTTCTGTGACCATATGTATGTCGAGGAGTCTCTTAAATGTCCCCAATGATCCTGCCTCCACAACTGCTGCTGGCAACGTATTCCATGCTCTCACAACTCTCTGTGTAAAGAACCCACCTCTGACATCCCATCTATACTTTCCTCCAACCAGCTTAAAACTATGACCCCTCGTGTTAGTCATTTCTGCCCTGGGAAATAGTCTCTGGCTATTGACTCTATCTATGCCTCTCATTACCTTGTATACCTCAATTAGGTCCCCTCTTCTCCTCCTTTTCTCCAATGAAAAAAGTCCGAGCTCAGTCAACCTCTCCTTATAAGATAAGTCCTCCAGTCCAGGCAGCAGCCTGGTAAACCTCCTCTGAACCTGCTCCAAAGCATCCACATCTTTCTTATAATAGGGCGACCAAAACTGGACGCAGTATTCCAAGTGCGGTCTAACCAAAGTTTTATAGAGCTGCAACAAGATCTCACGACTCTTAAACTCAATACCCCTGTTAATGAAAGCCAAAACACCAAATGCTTTCTTAACAACCCTGTCCACCTGGGTGGCCATTTTAAGGGATCTATGTATCTGCACTACAAGATCCCTCTGTTCCTCCACACTACCAAGAATCCTATCCTTAATCCTGTACTCAGCTTTCAAATTCGACCTTCCAAAATGCATCACCTTGCATTTATCCAGGTTGAACTCCATCTGCCACCTCTCAGCCCATCTCTGCATCCTGTCAATGTGCCGCTCCAGCCTACAACAGCCCTCTATACTGTCAACGACACCTCCAACCTTTGTGTCATCTGCAAACTTGCTGACCCATCCTTCAATCCCCTCATCCAAGTCATTAATAAAAATTACAAACAATAGAGGCCCAAGGACAGAGCCCTGTGGAACACCACTCACCACTGATCTCCAGGCAGAATATTTTCCTTCTACTACCACTCGCTGTTTTCTGTTGGCCAGCCAATTCTGTATCCAGACAGCTAAGTTCCCCTGAATCCCATTCCTCCTGACCTTCTGAATGAGCCTACCATGGGGAACCTTATCAAATGCCTTGCTAAAGTCCATATACACCATATCCACAGCTCGACCCTCATCAACTTTTCTAATCACATCCTCAAAGAACTTGATAAGGTTTGTGAGTCATGACCTGCCCCTCACAAAGCTGTGTTGACTGTATTTAATCAAGCCATGCTCTTCCAGATGGTCATAAATCCTATCCCTCAGAATCCTTTCTAACACCTTGCAGACGACAGACGTGAGACTTACTGGTCTGTAATTGCCGGGGATTTCCCTATTCCCTTTCTTGAAGAGAGGAATTACATTTGCCTCTCTCCAGTCCTCAGGTACAACTCCAGTGGAGAGCGAGGATGAAAAGATCTTCGCAAGTGGCGAAGCAATTGCATTTCTCGTTTCCCAAAGCAGCCGAGGACAAATCTGGTCCGGGCCTGGCGACTTGTCAATCTTAATGTTTGACAAAATTTTCAGCACATCAGCTTCCTCTATCTCTATCCATTTCAGTATGCACACCTGCTCTTCAAAGGTTTCATTCACTACAAAGTTCATGTCATTCGTAAAGACAGAAGCAAAAAACTCATTTAGGGCTTCCCCTACCTCCTCAGAATCCACATACAAATTCCCTATGCTATCCCTGATCAGCCCTACTCTTTCTTTGACCATTCTCTTATTCCTCACATAAGTGTAAAATGCCTTTGTGTTGTCCCTAATCCGTTCTGCCAAGCCTTTCTCGTGCCCCCTCCTGGCTCTCCTCAGACCATTTTTAAGCTCCTTCCTTGCCTGCCTGTAATCCTGTAGAGCTGAGCTTGACCCTAGCTTCCTCCACCTTATGTAAGCTACCTTTTTCCTTTTGATGAGAAGCTCCACCGCTCTCATCATCCAAGGTTCCTTTATCTTACCCCTTCTTGCCTGTCTCAGAGGGACATATTTATTCACCACTTGCAACAACTGTTCCTTAAACAGTCTCCACATGTCTATAGTGCCTTTACCATGGAACAATTGCTCCCAATCCATGCTTCCTAACTCATGTCATAGTTTCCTCGTCCCCAATTAAATATCCTCCCATTTTGCCTAATCCTCTCCTTCTCCATAGCTATGTAGAATGTGAGGCAGTTGTGGTCACTATCACCAAAATGCTCTCCCACCACAAGATCTGATACCTGCCCCGGCTCATTGCCCTGGTTTCTCAGGGGCAGGAATGGTTGCTGGATGTTCCAGGGTTTAGGACATTTAAAAAGAATAGGGAGGAGGGGAAAAGACGAGGGGGTGTAGCACTGCTAATCAGAGAGGGTATCACAGCTACAGAAGCTTCCATTGTCAAGGAGGGTCTGCCTACTGAGTCAGTATGGGTGGAAATTAGGAACAGTAAGGGAGCAGTCACCTTATTAGGGGTTTACTACAGGCCACCCAATAGCAGCAGGGAGATTGAAGAAAGCATAGGTCTGCAGATTTTGGAAAAGTATGAATGTAGTAGGGTTGTTGTAATGGGTGACTTTAACTTTCCCAATATTGACTGGAACCTCCTTCGAGCAGATAGTTTGGAAGGCAGATGGAGTTCAACCTGGATAAATGCGAGGTGATGCATTTTGGAAAGTCGAGCTTGAAAGTTGAGTACAGGATTAAAGACAGGATTCTTGGCAGTGTGGAGGAACAGAGGGATCTTGGTGTGCAGGTAAAACTGCCTTAAAATTGCCACCCAGGTGGACAGGGCTTTTAAGAAAGCATATGGTGTTTTGGCTTTCATTAACAGGGGGATTGAGTTTAAGAGCCATGAGATCTTGTTGCAGCTCTATAAAACTTTGATTGGACCGCACTTGGAATATTGTGTCCAGTTCTGGTCGCCCTATTATAGGAAAGATGTGGATGCTTTGGAGAGGGTTCAGAGGAGGTTTACCAGGATGCTGCTTGGACTGGAGGGCTTATCTTACGAAGAGAGGTTGACTGAGCTCGGACTTTTTTCATTGGAAAAAAGAAGGAAGAGAGGGGACCTAATTGAGGTGTACAAAGTAATGAGAGGTATAGATAGAGTTGATAGCCAGAGACTATTTCCCAGGGCAGAAATTGTTAACACAAGGGGTCATAGTTTTAAGCTGTTTGGCGGAAAGTATAGATGGGATGTCAGAGGCGGGTTCTTTACACAGAGAGTTGTGAGAGCATGGAATGCGTTGCCAGCAGCAGTTGTGGAAGCAGGGTCATTGGGGACATTTAAGAGACTCCTGGACATGCATATGGTCACAGAAATTTGAGAGTTTGTACATTAGGTTTACCTCACATGAGGATCAATTGTCGGCACAACATCGTGTGCTGAAGGGCCTGTTCTGTGCTGTACAGTTCTATGTTCTATGTTCTATTTCAAATTAACGAAAGAGCCAGATCAAACCAAATTAAGGTTTGACAGCCTTTAAGGGATATTATAATAGGGTAATTACATTTCAAAACAAACTTCTTAACTTTAAATTATAATGTAATTTTTGAGTGGTGATGATGCGTACCAGCCCCTGCGGTGCCCATCAATCGTGAAAGGTCTGAAACTTTCAAATGACACTGCAGGCTCCTTCTCCAAAAACACTCAGACCTGGACATAACCACACAGGAGGGACAGGTATGTGGGTCCAATGTCCCTCTCCACTGCTTCAGCCTTATATTTTCCACTTATTTGTTGGACTCTCCCATCATTGAGGATGGGGATATTTGTGGAACCACTTCCTCCAGTGAGTTGTTTAGCTGTCCACCACCATTTATGACTGGATGTGTTATGACTATAGAACTTCGATCTGATCCATTTATTATGGGATCGCTTAGCTCTGTCTATCACTTGCTGTTTATGCTGTTTGGTATGCAAGTAATCCTGATTGGTAGCTTCACCAGGTTGACACCTCATCTTCAGGTATGCCTTGCACTGTTCCTGGCATGCCCTCCTGCACTCTCTATTGAACCTGGGTTGATCCCCAGCTCAATGGTAACGGTTGAATGGGATATACGCTGGGCCATGAGATGCTGAAATACAAGCCTGCTGCTGTTGTTGGTCGCAGCACCTCCATGGTTGCCCAGTTTTGAGTTGCTAGATCTGTTCAAAGTCTTTCCCATTTAGCACGGCGATAGTGCCACACAACATGATGGATGTTATTTTCAATGTGAAGGTAGGACTTCACCGCCACAAGGACTGTGCAGTGGTTGATCTTTCTGATGCTGTCATGGACAGATGTATCTGCAGCCAGCATACTAGAAGGATAAGGTCAAGTATGTTTTTCCTTCTTGTTAGTTCCCTCACCACCTGCCACAGACCCAGTCTAGCAGCTAGACTAACTCAAACACTAGTGCTGCTGCCTAGCCACTCTTGCTGGTGGACATTAAAATCCGCACCCCCTCCCCCTCCACCAGAGTACACTTTGAGCCCTAGACACCTTCAGCGCTTCCTCAAAGCATTGATCACCCTGGAGAAATACTGTTTCATCAGATGGGACATTGTCTGTAAGGTATGATTATGTGATTATGACTATGTCAGATTGTTGCTTGACTAGTCTGTGAGACAGCTCTCCTAATGTTGGCACTAGGCCCCTCGATGTTAGTAAGGAGGATTTCGCAGGGTTGACAGTGTTGTTTCTGCCAATGTCTTTTCAGGTGCCTGGGTCGATGCCAAGAGATGCATTTGGTTTAATTTCTTTGTTGAGCTTTTGTAGCGATTGATACAATTGAGTGGCTTGCTAAGCTTTTCAGAGGGTAGTTGAGGGTCAACCACATTTCTGTGGATCTGGAGTCACATTTCGGTGAGGATGGCAGCCTTCCTTCCCTGAAGAACATTTACAACCAGATGGTTTTTCCTGACAATCAAAATTGGTTTATGCTCATCATTAGGCTCTTAATTAGATGTTTTATTGGATTCAAATACCACCATCTGCTGTGGTGGGATTTGAACCCGGGTCCCTGAGTTTCTAGACTAAATAGTCTAGCAAAAATACTACTGGTCCATCACCTCTCTCTTATATCTATGCTTAGCTTTTAGGTAAAACGTTAGAGGGGTCCTAAGCACAAACTACCATGTGCACTCACTACCTATTCCCAAAACTTGTCTAGACATTGTAGACCTGAATTCTCAAATCACGTCTCACATGTGGCACATTCATAGCATCCTCTGGATATATTCAGAGACTTGCTGTGTAGCTACATCCTTGCAAGGTGCCATTTTGTAGGAACACAAATCTTCAGTCAAAGGGACATTCTGGAAGTATTGTCAGTGGAAAGAGATCCAGTTATTTCACTGTCCATGTTAAATCTGTACACCAGGAAAACGTTGGAGTCACCCTTCTCCTCGTGATGGTGCTTCCTGTTGTGGGGTACAGCCCCAAACATTGTGCCAGCCTTTCAGTATCACTCTTCAAATTTCCACTCATCATGGAGTGGCCTCATTGTTGATTTTTGCAGACACAGTGGCTTTGGAAAGGATCCACACAGGATGCTGAAACCTATCCCCACACATCTCCATGATCTTCAGGAGAGGTTGTTGTTGTCTCTCAAGGGATATGGACAGTGGGCAGGAAATTTGCATTGAGGTAGAAGGGAGATGGGAAGTGGGCAGGAAATTTGCATTGAGGTAGAAGGGAAATGGGGAGTGGGCAGGAAATTTGCATTGAGGTAGAAGGGAGATGGGGAGTGGGCAGGAAATTTGCATTGAGGTAGAAGGGAAATGGGGAGTGGGCAGGAAATTTGCATTGAGGTAGAAGGGAGATGGGGAGTGGGCAGGAAATTTGCATTGAGGTAGAAGGGAAATGGGGAGTGGGCAGGAAATTTGCATTGAGGTAGAAGGGAGATGGGAAGTGGGCAGGAAATTTGCATTGAGGTAGAAGGGAAATGGGGAGTGGGCAGGAAATTTGCATTGAGGTAGAAGGGAGATGGGGAGAGGGCAGGAAATTTGCATTGAGGCAGAAGGGAGATGGGCAGTGGGCAGGAAATTTGCATTGAGATAGAAGGGAAATGGGGAGAGGGCAGGAAATTTGCATTGAGGTAGAAGGTCAGCCACAGTCTTATGAATGGTGCAGTAGACTTGATGTGCTGAATGGTCTCATTCCGGTCCGATCTCTTTTCATCTGGTGTTTACTCAGTGCAGAATTCAGGTTGCCGATTCCAGAAGGTTCCATTGTATGGCTTCAATTCACCTGTCCCACACATCCTTGCCATCAGTGACCTGGTACATAGATCTAATATTCCCAGTAATGGTGGCAATAACACCCATAATCCTCTGCACTCCAGAAATTGCTTTATCCACTGCATGATTTAAGAAATGCATATTGTCCAGGCTGCTTTGCACCTTAGATTCTGTCCAGAACAAAAAAGTGCTTGCAGGAATGTAAGGGAAGTTACTGTTTAATTGCAGGAGACATTTTTCAGAGCAGATAGTGTAGGTGAAGCAATGAAACTATGCGTCAACTCTAATTGCACAGGTTGTCTAACTCTACCTCAGATTCATTCAACATCATCCTGAACAAAGCAGTCTGCTTTATTGTCACCCTGTCCACCACATTCAATGTTCACTCCCTCCATCACCTCACACAGTGGCAGCAGCGTGTACTACGTAGCAATGTAAACAGCATTTTCTCAACCCATGGTTACTACCATCTAGAAGGACAAGGGCAGCAGATACAAGGTATCACAAGTTCCCCTACAAGCTCCTCACCATCCAGACTTGAAAATATATTGCTGTTCCTTCACTGTTGCTGGGTCAAAATCCTGGAATTCCCTCTCTAATGGCATTATGGATCAACTTACACATGGGCTGCAGCGATTCAAGAATGCAGCTCACCATCATGTTAACTTTTTCAATGAACCAACACTAAATACTGCATTCTAGCAATATGCACAGCTTAAGAATGAACAAATTGAGAAAAAAAATATGAATATTCACTTCTGTAATTCAACTGGCACACATGTATTTGCCAAAGTCTATGCTTTAGCTTTTATGAAGCAGAAGGTGACTGATATCCCAGGGGCATGTAGGTTGGACAGTAGATCTTCAGTCCCCTGCTGCCAGTTACATTTCTAAAAGTTGGACATATGCTGAATTCAGCAGTGAACAGTGGTTTGGTGGCTCAGTGGTTAGCATTGCTGCCTCATAGCACCAGGGACCTAGGTTCGATTCCAGCCTTGGGCAATTGTCTGCATGGAGTTTGCACATTCTCTGTGCGGGTTTCCTCCCATAATCCAAAGATGTGCAGGTTAGGGTGGATTGGCCGTGCTAAATTGCCCATAGTGTTCAGGGATGTGTAGCTTAGGTACATTAGTCAGGGGAAATGTAGGGGAATGGGTCTTGGTGGGTTACTCTTCGGAGGGTTAGTGTGGACTTGTTGGGCCGAAGGGCCTGTTTTCATGCTGTCGGGACTCTATCTCTGCTGAGTGATATTTAGCAATCCTCACACTGCTTTCTCCTCACATAAACCCATGTCAGATGCAAAATGAAAGTCAACTCATCCCCCTGCTCCCCATTTAATTGGTTAATGGGTTTTGCTGTAAACTTCCACTCCCAACAATGTGCCATCTAACACAGAAATGTCACTATGGCAACTCTATTATAACCCCATGGACCAACTTTAGGAGAAAATATTTCAGCTAAGTGTTGTGTCTGTTAATTGAACAACATCTCCCAACGTTCAGCCACCAAGGAAGGAAAGGACTCCCACAGCTCAATAAACAGTTTCACTCTGCTGTTTGCATGGTAGACCAAAACTCATAGTAAAACAAGTTGACTTGCACATGCATACACCTTGCAAACATGAGGCTTGAGATAACACAGGCCCCATAAGTGTCTTTCTCATAATTGCAGACTGCTCACGGGTTCAATAACCCCATCCTTTCCCCAGCTATGGTCTTATACATTCAGCTGTCCTGGGATCCTCATCTTCACTGCCCTCACATGTTGGGTGGCTGCAACTACAAGGGGCATTCCAGAGTTTTCGCATCACATCTCAGGGTGCACCTATACCCTAGCACGTACTTTACTTTGCTATTACACTGCTTGGGCTTACTGACAATCCAAAGCTTCTTCATATTCCTCCCCTTCATCCACTCAGGCAGCTTGTATCCCACAGACTGTGAGGACATTTACCATCTCTTATTGTTAGAAAACAGTTTGAGTTGTTCTCGATAAGTCTGGGTATTTCTGATATTAATGAGAGTTGAAACTTTATTGCTGGAACAGCACAGCAGGTCAGGCAGCATCCAGGGAACAGGAGATTCGACGTTTCGGGCACAGGCCCTTCTTCAGGAAATTAATGATATTAATGATATTAATGAGACGCATGCAAAAGAAAACGAGCATCTTTAAAATACAAGCCTGCTTTTATACTTTAGGCATTGTGTTTTAAAATTGGACAGTACAGAATACAGGTATCACATACTCCCAGGACCCACACGGGACTGGGTTAGACACAGAGTAAAGTCCCCCTACCTTTTTGAAGCAAAAGTAAAGCTCCCTGTACTCTTTTAAACCAAATGTAAAGCTATCTCTCCACTGTCCCCAACTGATACTCCCAGAACAGGGATAGCATGGAGTTAGATACTGAGCAAAGCTTCCTCTACGCAGTCCCCATCAAACAGTTCCAAGGCAAGGACCACAAGAGTTTGGTGCAGAATATGGTTCCGTCTACACTTTTAAACCGGAAGTAAAGTTCCCTCTACACCATCCCATCAAGCATTTCCAGGATAGGTACAGCATCGTGTTAGATACAAATGTTCCACTTCTCTTTTAAAATGAAAGTACTGCTTCGTCTACTCTTTCAGAAAGTAAATGTCTCTTGACTCTTTTAAACTGAAAGTAAAGTTCCCTCGACACTGGCAGGTGGAGGTCATGGCCCAGTAGGACTGCTAATCTAGAGGTGGCCATGTTAGTCTGAAAATGTCTGATCTCAAGAAGTTAAGCAGGCTTAGGCATGGTTAGTAATTGGATGGGAGACTGCCTGGGAATACCAGGTGCAGTCAGCCTTTTGGGTGGCACGGTGGCTCAGTAGTTAGCATTGCTACCTCACAACGCCAGGGACGTGGGTTCGACTCCCCCCTTGGGCAGGTGTCTGTGTGGAGTTTGCACATTCTCCCTGTGTCTGTATGGATTTTCTCTGGGTGCTCCGGTTTTCTCCCACAGTCCAAACATGTGCAGTTTAGGTGAATTGGCCCACGCTAAATTGCCCATCATGTTCAGGGGTGTGTAGGTTAGGTGCATTAGTCAGGGGAATGGGTCTGGGTGTGTTACTCTTTGGAGGGTCGGTGTGGACTTGTTGGGCCGAAGGGCCTGTTTCCACACTGTAGGGATTCTATGAGACTTACTTTATGTTCTGGGCACCCATGTTCAAATCCTGCCACAGTAGATGGTAAAATATGTATTCAATAAAAATCTGGAATTAAGAGTCTGATGATGCCTGAAGCCATTGTCAATTGTTGGAAAAAGCCACTTGGTTCACTAATGTCCTTTAGAGAAGGAAACCACCATCCTTACTTGGTCTGGTCTACATGTAACTCCAGACCCACAGCAATGTGGTTGACTCTTAACTGTCCTCTGGGCAATTAGGAATGGGCAATAAATGCTGCTCTAGCTAGTGATGCCCAGATCCCATGAATGAATAAAATAAAGCACAGGATGAGATACAGAATAAATCTCTTCTAAAGTGAAAGCTCTTTTAACACTGTCCCCATCAAATAGTCAGAGCATGCAGGCAGATACAAAGGAAAGCTTCCCCTCCACTACACTTTTCAAATGCCCAGGCCATGTTCAGTATGGGGTTAGAAATTTAATTAAATAACTACCCACAATGTCCCCATCAGACATTCCCAGGACAGATACAGCACAGGATTAGGCATAGATTAAAATTTTCTCTATTCTTTTAATCTGGAAGTGAAGTTCTCTCATCATTCCTAAACTGACAGTAATACTACCTCTACCCTATCCTCATCAAACAGTGACGTTTAGGACAGGGACAGAGTGGGCGGCACGGTGGCACAGTGGTTAGCACTGCTGCCTCACAGCGCCAGAGATCCGGGTTCAATTCCCGCCTCAGGCGACTGACTGTGTGGAGTTTGCACGTTCTCCCTGTGTCTGCGTGGGTTTCCTCCGGGTGCTCCGGTTTCCTCCCACAGTCACAAAGATGTGCAGGGTCAGGTGAATTGGCCATACTAAATTGCCCATAGTGTTAGGTAAGGGGTAAATGTAGGGGTATGGGTGGGTTTCGCTTCGGCGGGTCGGTGTGGACTTGTTGGGCCGAAGGGCCTGTTTCCACACTGTAAAGTAATCTAATCTAATCTAAACCTCTCTCTACACTGTCCCCACCAAACAATCTCGGGGCTCTTTCATAGAAAGGATGTTGTTAAACTTGAAAAGGTTCAGAGAAGATTTACAAGGATGTTGCTGGAGTTGGAGGATTTGACCTAGAGGGAGAGGCTGAATAGATTGGGGCTAGTTTCCCTGGAGCATCGGAGACTGAGGGGTGACTTTATAGAGGTTTATAAAACGATGAAGGTCATGTATAGGGTAAACAGCCACTGTCTTATTCCCAAGATAGGGGAGTCCAAAACTAGACTGCACAGGTTTAAAGTGAGAAGGGAAAGATTTAAAAAGGACCTGAGGGCTAACTTTTTCACACAGTGGGTGGTGTGTGTATGGAATGAGCTGCCAGAGGACGTGATGAAAGCTGGTAGAATTACAACATCTAAAAAACATTTGGATGGGTATATGAATAGGATGGGTGTCGAAGAATATGGATCAAATGCTGGCAAATGGGCTGAGGTCAGATTGGGATGTCTGGTCAGTGCAAATTGTATGACTCTAAGACAGAATAAAGCTACTTCTACTCTTTTCAACTAAAAACAAACAGAAAGCTCTTTCAACACTGTCCCCTTCAAACATTTCCAGGATAGGGACAGCACGGGCTAGATACAGAATAAAGCCCCATCTATGATGTCCACATCAAACACTTCCAGACAGGGACAGCATGGGATTAGATAGAGAATAATGCTCCCTCTACACTGTCCCCATCAAACACTCCCAGGACAGGGACAGCACAGAGTTACATGTAGAATGTAACTGTTTCTATGCTGTGCTATTAAATAATCCAAGGGAACATACAGCAGGTCAGTATTTGACAAGTGCAGGTTAAATGAAAGGTTATACGTTTAGAAATATACAATGAGGGGGAGGAATATTGGATTCATGTGAAAGTACTGATGAAGTTGGATAAAGAAAGCAATCTGTCTCCCAGTATATTAAACCATCCAGGCACTGAGCCAAGTCTGAACGTGTCAAGAAAATGCAAAGGATGTGAAGTTACAGAGAATGAGAAATGGAAGGAGAGGTAAATTGTTATTGCGTGGAGCACTGGTCAGGCCCAAATGGAAGGATTGAGCGGAACAGATGAGATTGAATTGAAGAGCTTTCAGAATAACCAGAATAACAGGAATACAGAGACCAGGCATACAGCTACCAGGGACTGGGGACACAGAGAGAAACCAGGTTAGACACAAGCAACATTCCCTTCGTAATGCTCAAAGACTTTTTTATTCACTCGTGGGATATTCACATCGCTGACTGGGCCAGCATTTACTGCCCCTCCCTAGCTGGCCTTGAGAAGGTGATGGTGAGCTGCCTTCTTGAACTGCTACAGTCCACCTGCTGTGGGTTGACCCATGATGCCCTTAGGGAGGGAATTCCAGGAGTTTGACCTGGCAACAGCGAAGGAATGGTGATCTAATTCCAAGTTAGGATGGTGAGTGGCTTGGAGGGGAACTTGCAGCAGATGGTGTTCCCACATATCTACTGCCTTTGTTCTTCCAGCTGGAATTAGTTGTGAATTTGGAAAGTGCTCTCTAAGGATCTTTGGTGAATTTCTGCGGTCTTGTAGGCAGTACACGCTGCTGCTATTGAGTGTCTGTGATGGAGGGAGTTGATGCTTGTGAATGCTATGTCAATAAAATGGGCTGCTTTGACTTGGATGGGATTGAGCTTCTTGAGCGTTGTTGGAACTGCACCCACCTAGAAAGGCAAGGAGATTTCCATCGCAATCCTGAGCTGTGCTGTCTAGATGACGGACAGGCTTTGGGGAATCTGTGGGTGAGTTACTTGCCACAGTATTCCTAGCCTCTGACCTGCTCTTGTAGCTGCTGTATTTCAATAATGACTTCAGTTGTGTATCTAGTAAACAATAACCCCCAGGATGTTGATAGTGGGGGGATTCAGTGATGGTAACACCATTGAATCTCAAGGGGCAATGGTTTGATTGTCTCTTATTGGAGATGCCTGGCATTTATGTGGTGTTGGTGTTACTTGCTACTTATTAGGAGAAAGTGAATATTGTTCAGATCTTGCTGTGTTTGAACATGGACTGCGCACCAATTTTGAAGGGGCCACGCAGTGAAAGGAGACAGCTGTAACCAACAAATGCAGAGGATTTGCTTCACTTGGATGGATCCATCTGGACTACTAATTTACCAAATTGGACATTGTTATAATCTTCAATGATTTATTTTTAATCTTTGCAGTTCCAGAGAGTTCTGATTTTCTCTCTCTCTCTTTGCTCTTCACCATTCTATGCGTAAAGCCAGACATTTTGTCGACTGCTCCAGCTGAAGGTGAAGGCAGGAGGAGGTGGGTAGGAGTGATTCTGATCTACGTTACATGTCACCACTTCATGCCTTAGAAAGAAACGTCTGTATTGAAACAGCATCTGAATCACTCAGAAAGTGCAGTGGGCATACCCAGGTAATTCATGTTTAGCAGCATCCCATTAACAGCAGTGGGATGAAAATCCAGGAAAGCTGATTTGACCTTACCTTTGGTCAAGATAGTGAATACCTGTCACTTCAAACACTGTCACCTGTGGGCTCCCCCCTCAGCCTCTCACTATCCTGACTTGGAAATATATCGACGTTCTTTTAATGTCACTGGGTCAAAGTGCTAGAATACTTTCCTTAATTTTGGGTCAGCCTACAGCAGGTGGATTGCAGTGGTTCAAGGAGGCAGCTCACCACCACCTCTTCAAGGGCAACTAGTGGCAGGCAATAAATACTGGCCCAGCCAATGACACCCTCATCCCATGAGTGAATAAATCGAAAGTGTGATGGGATTTTGTTTGACTATCTGTAGGTAAGCGGATTTGCTTTAACATAATGAATGAAGGAAATCCAGTTAGAATTAAAGAATTACACAGCAATGAAGAGGCTATTCTTGCCATTATGATTATGTTGTGCTGCATAACGATATAAGAGTTAATGCAAAGGAGGACACTAACCTTCCCATAAGACAATGTTGTAAGGAATCATACTTTGGACCTTGAGGAGGACCTAACATCAAAGTGTTCCTAGCAGCTTCTATAATGGTGTCTGTCATGACAATGTAACTTGGACATGGTGCTATCATGCACCAGAGACCCGGGTTCAATTCCCACCTCAGGCAACTGACTGTGTGGAGTTTGTACATTTTCCCCGTGTCTGCGTGGGTTTCCTCCGGGTGCTCCGGTTTCCTCCCACAGTCCAAAAAATGTGCAAGTTAGGTGAATTGGCCATGCTAAATTGCCCGTAGTGTTAGGCGAAGGGGTGAATGGATCTGGGTGGGTTGCTCTTCGGAGGGTCGGTGTGGACCTGTTGGGCCAAAGGGCCTGTTTCCACACTGCAAGTAATCGAATCTAATCTAAAATGCACCTTGTTAAAGGCTTCTCATTACACCACTAGGTGGTGCTCTCTTCCACAACTGGCCATACTAGGAAAGAGGACAGTGGCAGCAAATCTACCAGATAGCTCAATACAACATGGTGAGCTCAATACAACATGGTGAGCTCAATACAACATGATCAGCTCAATACAACATGGTGAGCTCAATACAACATGATCAGCTCAATACAACATGGTGAGCTCAATACAACATGATCAGCTCAATACAACATGATCAGCTCAATACAACATGGTGAGCTCAATACAACATGATCAGCTCAATACAACATGATCAGCTCAATACAACATGGTGAGCTCAATACAACATGATCAGCTCAATACAACATGGTGAGCTGACGACTGCTGATGCAGATCTTATGACATGGTAGCAACAGTATTGACTCCATTTAGCCACAACAGCAAACACTTGCAGATGTGGAGATCCCAAGATTCTTTAATCACAGTTTGAGTAAGATTGCACAGGCAAACAGTCAGCAACTGAAAAAGCTGAACATTTCAGAACACAAGAGCATCTCATGGCAAGAATCAACAAGGCTGTGTCGGCTGGGGAGCAGCATTCCAGGTCTATAGTAGTCAGTGTGACCTCCATGAAGCATAAGAGACTCTGAGGGAGTTACAGGTTGATTCGAGTGCAGATGATCTGCAGGAGCAGTTCTGAGTGGGGGATAAGCTGGAGAGTGGAGTCAAAGTAATGTTGGAATCATTGGTGGCTGAAGGGGAAAGGGAAACAGAGAGACCCAGGTACATAATTCTTCGAAGTTTGTGTCACATATAGACAGAGTGGCCAAGAAGATGTTTAGCACGCTGCGAGTGAGTGAGTGACATGGGGCCTGAGTGAGTGAGTGAGTGACATGGGGCCTGAGTGAGTGAGTGAGTGTCATGGGGCTGAGTGAGCAAGTGAGTGACATGGAGGCTGAGTGAGTGAGTGACATGGGGTCTGAGTGAGTGAGTGAGTGACTTGGGGTCTGAGTGAGTGAGTGACATGGGGTCTGTGTGAGTGAGTGAGTGACATGGGGTCTGTGTGAGTGAGTGAGTGACTTGGGGGCTGTGTGAGTGAGTGAGTGACATGGGGTCTGAGTGAGTGAGTGAGTGACATGGGGGCTGAGTGAGTGAGTGAGTGAGTGAGTGACATGGAGGCTGAGTGTGTGAGTGAGTGAGTGACATGGGAGCTGAGTGAGTGAGTGACATGAGGGCTGACGGAGTGACATGGGGGCTGAGTGAGTGAGTGAGTGAGTGACATGGGGCTGTCAGAGTGACATGGAGGCTGAGTGAGTGAGTGAGTGACATGGAGACTGAGTGAGTGAGTGAGTGTCATGGAGACTGAGTGAGTGAGTGAGTGAGTGACATGGGGCTGAGTGAGTGAGTGACATGGGGTCTGAGTGAGTGAGTGAGTGACTTGGGGGCTGTGTGAGTGAGTGAGTGACATGGGGTCTGTGTGAGTGAGTGAGTGACATGGGGTCTGAGTGAGTGAGTGAGTGACTTGGGGGCTGTGTGAGTGAGTGACATGGGGTCTGTGTGAGTGAGTGAGTGACATGGGGCTGTCAGAGTGACATGGAGGCTGAGTGAGTGAGTGGGTGACATGGAGACTGAGTGAGTGACATGGGGCTGAGTGAGTGAGTGACATGGGGCTGAGTGAGTGACTGACTGACATGGATGCTGAGTGAGTGAGTGACATGGAGACTGAGTGAGTGAGTGAGTGAGTGTCATGGAGGCTGAGTGAGTGACATGGAGACTGAGTGAGTGAGTGAGTGACATGGGGCTGAGTGAGTGAGTGAGTGACATGGGGCTGAGTGAGTGACTGACTGACATGGATGCTGAGTGAGTGAGTGACATGGAGACTGAGTGAGTGAGTGATTGAGTGTCATGGAGACTGAGTGAGCGAGTGAGTGACATGGGGCTGAGTGAGTGAGTGAGTGAAATGGAGGCTGAGTGAGTGAGTGAGTGAGTGAGTGACATGGAGACTGAGTGAGTGAGTGAGTGACATGGAGACTGAGTGAGTGAGTGAGTGAGTGACAAGGGGCTGAGTGAGTGAGTGACATGGGGGCTGACGGAGTGACTTTGGGGATGAGTGAGTGACATGGAAGCAGATATGTACTCATCTTTCTCCTCTTTTTGTGTGTCTAGCTCTCCTTACCTGTAAAGCCGAAATAGATTTTTATTCATCCATTTTCTGCCTGGCACCCTTTAAGATTAATTCTTGTTAATCTTTCAATTTATTGCCTTGGAATTGTTTCTCTTCCTGAACTTCACATTTACCTTTGTGGGATTCTTCATCTTTCTGAAATTTCCATACCAGGAATACACAGGGTCAATAAGAGAAACTATTCCCACTGGTTAAGGCTTCTAGAACTAGGGGGCAATAGAACATAGAACATAGGAAAGTCCAGCACTGTACAGGCCCTTTGGCCCATGATGTTGTGCCAAGGGTTAATCCTAATGTAAAATAAAATAACTTAACCTACGCACCACTCAACACACTGCTAGTGTTAATTTTAAGTCTGAGATAGATTTTCATTTTTAAGAAATCAGTATTTAGGGATATGGACCAAAGGCCCAGATGGAGTAGCCATGATCAACCATGATGTCACTGAATTATGGGCTAGATTTGTGGGGTTGAATGGCCTACTCCTGTTCCTCTGTTTAGGGAGTGAGGGATGAACAGAAATATGCTCCACCCCCATCCTGACGGCCCCTTTATAATGCTTCCTATACAAGTTTTATTCAGTCACTGCACCGAGATCTCAGTGCGGGCTTTAATCCTGGAGTAGGAGTGTTGGCTGGCTCAGTGCATTTCCTTGCATATTACAGAGGCCCACAGTGCACACTCATGAATTATGTTCCAAAGCATTATCTACTTGCTGTCTTAAATAGTCGCCATAATCCCATTTGAGAGAATATTGGTGCTGCTTTAACCTGAGGATCACCAAGCCTAAGGCAGAGACGGAGAAGGTGCAAGTATCATGGTAACCTCAGCTGATGTTGGAGTTGAACCCATGCTGTTGGTGTCGCTGCATTACAAACCAGTCATCCAGCTGACTGAGCTAACTGAACCCCTATTTTGCTTTGCTATTATTTCCCATCTCAATCAATCGTTCTCTGAGAGCACTGGTGACACTCTAATCAACCTTACAAAGAATCCCAACAGTGAGGGAACAGCCCATTTGACCCAACAAATCCAGACTGACCCACCGAAGAACATCCCACCCAGACTCACCCCATTACCCTATCCCTGCAACCCTGCATTTCCCCTGACTAATCCACCTAACCTACACATCTCTGGACATTATAGGCAATTTAGCATGGCCAATCCACCTAACCTGCACATCTTTTGGACTGTAGGAGGAAACCGGAGCACCTGGAGGAAATCCACGCAGACATGGGGAGAATGTGCAAACTCCACACAGGTAATCATCTAAGGCTGGAATTGAGCAGGGGTCTCTGGTGTTGTGAGGCAGCAGAGCTAACCACTGAGCCACTGTGCCGCTCTGATTAATGTAGAATAGCATAGACCAGCTCAGCTTGAGGATGAGGATGAGGAGGTGACTTGATTGAAACATACAAGATCACTGAGGGATCTTGATAGGGTAGATAAAGAGATTAATATAGCCATATCAGACAAACAGTTCTTTCTAGCCATATCAGAATAGACTGAACAAACAGTTCTTTCTAGCCATATCAGAAATTAAAGGCAGTAAGTACCAAAAAACCTCTGGGCCACCCGGACGAACCAACCCAATCACCCTGTAGCACAGCATTTCAACTCCCCCTCCCACTCCACCGAGGATATGCAGGTCATTGGACTCATCCACCGCCAAACCACAACAACGCGACGGTCGGAGGAGGAGCGTCTTATCTTCCGACTGGGAACCCTCCAACCACAGGGGATGAACTTGGACTTCACCAGTTTCTTCATCCCCCCCTCCCCCCACCTTGTCTCAGCCGAATCCCTCCAGCCCGGCACCGCCTTCCTGACCTGCAGTCTTCTTCTTGACCTCTCCGCCTCCACCCTACTCCGACCTATCACCCTCACCTTGACCTCTTTCCACCTATCACATTTCCAACGCCCCTCCTCCAAGTCCCTCCTCCCTACCTTTTATCTTCTCCTGCTGAACACTCTCTGCTCATTCCTGAAGAAGGGCATGTGCGTGAAACGTCGAATCTTCTGTTCCCTAGATGCTGCCTGACCTGCTGTGCTGTTCCAGCAATAAAGTTTCAGCTTTGATCTCCAGCGTCTGCAGACCTCACTTTCTCCTAGATAAAGAGATTTCCTCTAATGGGGAAATAGCGGTGTTTCACGGCCTGAGGGAGCCTTTCAGCATACCGTGGTCTCAGAGCAGTAAAGTCCAGCATGGACTGGAGGCTGGCAGCCAGTGAGGGCTGGATTGGAAGGACTGATGTTCTGCATTTGTTATTTCTCCATTTTCTAATTTATTCCCATGAACCTGTACTGACGATCTGTACTGAGATACCTTTGTACCTAAGATGGGGATTGTCAGTGGCGATTTGTCAACGTTTCACTGTACTCATTTGAATACACGTGACAACGAAGCTAATTCAATTCCATTCAACTGAGCGGGGAGGGGGGGGGCGGTCCATTTCAAAATAAGATCTTGTCCATTTAAGACAGAGACAAGGGGAATTTCTTTTTCTCTCTGATGATGCTAAGTCTTCCTCAAGAAGCAAAGTCCTTGGATAATTTTAGGGCAGATAGCAAGGGGGATAAAAACGATCAGGGTAGGAATGTGGAGTAATCAGACCTGCATTGTCTGGCAGACAAGGCGTGTAGCCTAGTCCTGTTCCTGATTTGTGTGTGTTTACAAAGGACTGTGTTAGACTTAGTCCTATAAAGGTGTCACTGTAATAGACTGTGGTGTTATAGAAAACAGGGACATATACTCATGTGATGTGAGAGTCTGGGAGGAAGCAACATGGGAAAGAGCTAGTGTCAAGATGAATTCTCATAACTGTAAATATGTTAGAATAAAGTTAGAGTCTTTTATAGCTCACCATTTTTGAGAGTTATTGCAGTTACTCCAACCCAACAGCACAATAATTTAATCAATACCCAGTAACTCGGGCTTGTTGGTTGCAAAGGGACAGTGAGAGCAGCAACAAGAACGATTGATAGGGAACTCAAACCAGGATGGCAGCTTCTGCTGTGAGACGCTGCAATTGCTAGGTTTTCTCCACCATTGGCCAGTGATCCAGCCACTTTCTCCGGCCGTTGAATGTGGGAAAACCTGGAGTAAGACTATCAGGAACTTAAAGTCCTTTACTGCAAGGCCAGGCTCGACAGGCAAAGTCAGAAGCCACATGACACTAGGTTATAGTACAACGGATTTATTTGAAATCATAAGCTTTTGGAGCCCTGCTCCAGCGTGATGGGGTAGCCACACCTCCATAGCCACCCAACCACACTCTTGGAAATTCCACATATAGGTAAATGTGAAGAGGCATGCTTTTGGTTCTGCGATTTGTTGGTGGTCCAGACCTCTGAGCTGCAACTCATTCCAGGGTCTGGCTGGTTTTGACAAGTTACAGTCAGCTACATATCTGGGATGTTGCTGTAGAAAGAGCTCACCAAGAAAACCAGGCAGTAGTTCAATAAGCTTCATACACTTTGCCGACATGCTATTTCTCAATGGGACAGTGATGACGATTTCTGGATTTGTGCACAGAGGAAACTGAGCTCAGTCTTGGCCTAATATTGAATGAGGGAATGAGGAGAAAATCAGCACGAGTTCCCTCTCCCAAGCATCAACCACAAGTCATCAGCCAGAGGTAAACGTCTCCCTTCTCCCCTTTCAATTCTCCCCCTCCTTCTCTCCCCTCTCCAAATCCCTTACCTTCTTCTAACCCTCTCCCTGAGCTTCCCATTGACCCTTCCTCCTCCTGCACTCCCCATACTTTTGTTCCATTCCCTCCCTCATTTACCCACTCCTCTTTTTCCAACTCACCCACGGTGCTGCTTGCCTTTCGCTCCCTCTCTCTCTCTTTCTCTCTCCTCTCTCTCTTTCTCACTCCTCCTCTCTCTTTTTCTCTCTCATTTTCTCTTTCTCTCTCTCCCTTCCTCTCTCTATTTCGCCGTCCCCTTCCCTCTTTTGCTGCCCTTTCTCCCTCTTGCTTTTTCTCTCTCTCCCACCCTTCTGTAACAGTGAACGTTTGGAAAGGGAAGCTCTTCTAGTTGTTGATTAAATGGGTATGATCAGTAGCAAATGAGGATCTGAAAATGTCAAGCACTTATGGCACTCAAGATTCTGAATAAAGATATTATTAGCAAAACACCTGATGAAAAAACAGAACATACTTGGCTCACAGACTAACATTCTCACACTGACACTCACACAGACTGACACTCACACAGACTGACAGACACTCACACAGACTGACACTCAGACTGACAGACACTCACACAGACTGACACTCACACAGACTGACACTCACACAGACTGACACTCTCACACAGACTGACAAACTGACACACACAGACTGACAGACACTCACACAGACTGACAAACTGACACTCACAGACTGACACTCTCACACATACTGATAGACTGACACTCACACTGACTGAAAAACTGACACTCACACAGACTGACACTCTCACATAGACTGACACTCACACAGACTGACACTCTCACATAGACTGACAACCTGACACTCACACAGACTGACACTCTCACACAAACCTACAGACTGGAACTCACATAGACTGACACTCACACAGACTAACACTCTCACACAGACTGACAAACTGATACTCTCACACAGACTGACAGACTGGCACTCACATAGACTGACACTCACAAGGACTGACACTCTCACACAGACTGACAAACTGACACTCACATAGACTGACACTCGCACACAGACTGAAAACCTGACATACACAGACTGACACTCTACACAGACTGACAGACTGACACTGACACAGATTGACAGACTGACACTCACATAGACTGACACTCGCACACAGACTGACAGACTGACACTCACACAGACTGACACTCTCACACTCACACAGACTGACACTCTCACACAGACTGACAGACTGACACTCACACAGACTGACACTCACACTCACACAGACTGACACTCTCACACTCACACAGATTGACACTCTCACACAGACTGACAGACTGACACTCACACAGACTGACACTCACATAGACTGGCACACTCACACAGACTTACAAACTGACACACACAGACTGACACTCTCACACAGACTCACAGACTGACACTCTCACACAGACTGACAAACTGACACTCATATAGACTGACACACTCACACAGGCTGACAAACTGACACTCACAGACTGAAACTCTCACACAGGCTGACAGATTGACACTCACACTGATTGACAGACTGACACATAGGAGAAAGTGAGGGCTGCAGATGCTGGAGATCAGAGCTGAAAATGTGTTGCTGGAAAAGCGCAGCAGGTTAGGCAGCATCCAAGGAACAGGAGAATCGACTGAAGAAGGGCTTATGCCCAAAATGTCGATTCTCCTGTTCCTTGGATGCTGCCTGACCTGCTGCGCTTTTCCAGCAACAGATTTTCAGACTGACACACAGACTGACTGATTGACACTCTCACGTAGATTGACAGACTGCCACTCACATAGACACTTTAACACAGACTGACAAACTGACACACACAGATGACGCACTCACACAGACTGACAGACTGACATACAGACTGACACGCTCACATAGTCTGACACTTGCCCACAGACTGAGACTCTCACATTGAGTGACACTCTCACACAGACTGACACTCTCATACAGACTGACAAACTGGCACTCACGCAGACTGATAGACTGACACACAGAGACGATACTCTCTCACAGACTGACACTCACACAGACTGACACTCTCACACAGACTGACACTCTCACATGGACTGACAACTTGACACTCACACAGACTGACATTCACACAGTCTGACACTCTCACACAGGCTGATACTCTCTCACAGACTGACATTCTTACACAGACTAAAAACCTGACACACACAGACTGACACTCTCACACACATGACAGATTGATACTCACATAGACTGACACTCACACAGACTGACAGACTGACACTCACATAGACTGACATTCTCACACAGACTGACAGACTGACACTCAGATTGACAGACTGGTACTCACATAGACTGACAGACTGACACTCACATAGACTAACACTCTCACACAGACTGACACTCACATAGACTGACAAACTGACACTCACACAGACTGACACTCTCAGAATGACAGACTGACACTCACACAGACTAACACTCTCACACAGACTGACAAACTGACACTCACACTGACTGATACTTTCAGACTGACAGACTGACACTTACACAGACTAACACTCTCACACAGACTGACAAACTGACACTCACACAGACTGACACTCTCAGACTGACAGACTAACACTCTCACACAGACTGACAGACTGACACTCTCACACAGATTGACAGACTGACACTCACACAGACTGACACTCTCAGACTGACAGACTGACACTCACACAGACTAACACTCTCACACAGACTGACAAACTGACACTCACACAGACTGACACTCTCAGACTGACAGACAGACACTCACACAGACTGACGCACTCACACAGACTGACACTCACACAGACTGACACACTCACACAGACTGACAGACTGACACACAGACTGACACTCTCACATAGTCTGACACTTGCACACAGACTGAGACTCTCACATTGAGTGACACTCTCACACAGACTGACACTCTCATACAGACTGACAAACTGGCACTCTCACAGACTGACACTCACACAGACTTACACTCACAGATTGACAGACTGACACTCTCACACAGACTGATACTTACACAGACTGACAAACTGACACTATTACAGATTGACACTCACACAGACTGACAACCTGACACTCACACAGACTGACACTCACACAGATTGAAACTCACACAGACTGATGGACTGACACTCACACAAACATATAGACTGACAATCACACACAGACTGACACAAAGACTGATAGACTGACACTCACACAGACTGACACACACAGACTTATAGACTGACACTCACACAGACTGACTCACACAGACTGACACTCACACACTGACACACACACACTGACTCTCTCACAGACTAACACTTGCACACAGACTGAAACTCTCACACAGACTGACACTCTCACACAGACTGAAATGCTTACAATGACTGACAAACACACACGTAGTTGACACATCCTGACGAAGTTTAACACTCTGCCACAGAAACTGACACACCTCCACACAGAACGACTCTCTCAAATTGACTGACATACTCTTGCACAAACTGACAGTCTCACACAAACTAACACACTCTTACATGGACAGACGCTCTTACAGAGACTGACACACACAAATTTGACACGCATATACAGACTGACACACGCACAGACTGACACACTCTTCCATAGACTGACACACACAGACTGTCAATCAAACACACTGAAAATCAAACACAGACTAATCCAATCCCAAATAAGTTTGATACACTCTTGTATACTGTTGCATGTACACTCAAACCAAAACTCACACACAAATGGACACAGTCTTACACAAATGAGCATGCTCTCACACAAGATCTTACATGAATCTACAGAGACTGATACACTCTTACACAGGTATATGTACACACAGAGACTGACACACTCATATACATTTAAATACTATACACATAGACACTGACGCATATACACACAAATTCACAGAATCAATGCCCACAAACTCCTAGCTATAATTGGATGATTGCAAAGTCCCATGTGCTTGGAGGCACCTCAAGTGCAAGGTTTCCACTTGGCTGGTTTGTCGTTGCTGGAAATGATTGTGATCCTGACAGTGGAAGACACAGGAGATGAATCTGTGCTACTTGGGACTGAGTCATAGATGTAGAAGTTGCTTAATGATCTTTAATTGCCTTCAAAATACATCACTTGAAATTGCTTGAATTTGTTTAGATAAATGCAGAATGTCTTGACCTGGATATTTTCATTCACGGAAAGAGGAAGAAATTTCACATTTTCGTGAAATGCAATCAAATAGATTTTTAATGTGAATCCATCGAAGTGGGAGCAGGTCAGTTCCTTAGAGGGCAATTCAGAAATGCAAATGGCTGGGCAGCGTTTGGTTTGAGAGCTGGGTCTCTCTATGATAAGGAGTAAATGCGGTCCACCATACAGACCGGACGATCACAGCCTGATTGCCAATCTGTGTCACTAAGGGAGGGTCAAACTGACCTCAGCACCATCGGGGCAGGATAAGGAACAGTCAGTCAGTGGAGTACACCAGAGGCAGCAAACTCCCTTTGAGCCACACCCCGTCTTGCTGTGGAAATATGTCGCTGTACCTTCACTGTTGCTGGGTCGAGATCCTAGAAGTTTCTCCCTCAGGGAACTGTGAGTCTACCGACAGCACATGGACTGCATTGGTCCGAGCAGGCAACTCACCACCACAGTTAGGAATGGGAAATGGCTCACTCAGTGACAATAGACAATAGACAGTAGGTGCAGGAGTAGGCCATTCAGCCCTTCGAGCCTGCACCGCCATTCAATATGATCATGGCTGATCATTCCTAATCAGTATCCTCTTCCTGAATAACCCTTGATTCAACTATCTTTGAGAGCTCTATCCAACTCTTTCTTAAATGAATCCAGAGACTGGGCCTCCACTGCCCTCTGGGGCAGAGCATTCCACACAGCCACCACTCTCTGGGTGAAGAAGTTTCTCCTCATCTCTGTCCTAAATGGTCTACCCCATATTTTTAAGCTGTGTCCTCTGGTTCGGCACTCACCCATCAGCGGAAACATGTTTCCTGCTGCCAGAGTGTCCAATCCTTTCATAATCTTATATGTCTCAATCAGATCCCCTCTCAGTCTACTAAACTCAAGGGTATACAAGCCCAGTCGCTTCAGTCTTTCAGTGTAAGGTAATCCCGCCATTCCAGGAATTGACCTCGTGAACCTATGCTGCACTCCCTCAATAGCCAGAATGTCTTTCCTCAAATTTGGAGACCAGAACTGCACACAGTACTCCAGGTATGGTCTCACCAGGGCCCTGTACAGCTGCAGAAGCACCTCTTTGCTTCTATCCTCAATCCCTCTTGTTATGAAGGCCAGCATGCTATTAGCCTTCTTCACTACCTGCTGTACCTGCATCCTTGCCTTCATTGACTGATGTACAAGAACACCCAGATCTCTCTGTACTGCCCCTTTACCTAAATTTATTCCATTGAGGTAGTAATCTGCCTTCCTGTTCTTGCCACCAAAGTGGATAACCATACATTTATCCACATTAAACTGCATCTGCCATGCATCTGCCCACTCACCTAACTTGTCCAGGTCACTCTGTAATCTCCTAACATCCTCATCACATTTCACCCTGCCACCCAGCTTTGTATCATCAGCAAATTTGCTAATGTTATTGCTGATACCATCTTCTATATCATTGATATATATTGTAAAAAGCTGCGGTCCCAGCACGGATCCCTGCGGTACCCCACTGGTCACTGCCTGCCATTCCGAAATGGAGCCGTTTATCACTACCCTTTGTTTCCTATCAGCCAACCAACTTTCAATCCATTCTAGTACTTTGCCCCCAATACCATGCACCCTAATTTTACTCACTAACCTCCTGTGTGGGACAGTGATGTCCTCATGTCCGTGAAAGAATAGAAAGCACCTTAAATCAATGTCCTCTGCTTCTCCATCAGCACTATATGGCGTCAACTTGCTGTCGCAAAGGATCTCTACAGTGTGGAAGCAGGTCATTCAGCCCACTGAGACCACCCTGACCCTCCGAAGAACAGCCCATCCAGACCTAACCCTATCCCTGTAACCCAGCATTTCCCATCGCCAACCGGCTAACCTACACACCGCAGACTGTGAAAGGAAACCTATAGAGATACAGGGAGAATTTGCACACTCCTCACAGTCACCCAAGGGT
The DNA here is from genome assembly GCF_037043375.1 of Chiloscyllium plagiosum. Lineage (NCBI taxonomy): Eukaryota > Metazoa > Chordata > Chondrichthyes > Orectolobiformes > Hemiscylliidae > Chiloscyllium > Chiloscyllium plagiosum. The sequence goes on from NW_028270157.1 coordinate 70,412,690, forward strand.
GGAATTAAACCCGATTCCCTGGTGCTGTGAGACAGGAGTGCTCACTGCTAAGCCACCCCACATTCTGTTATCCTTGCTGGGACAGACTAACGAAACTAGCATTTCCAGTGCGAGCAGCAGCGAAGGTAAGACCGTTTGGTTTTAAAAGTGCTTACCGGTAGCGGGCAGCGGTGTTTTTTTTCTCTCTCTTCACAGAAAGAGCGGGAGCACCAGGGGGAAGTGACGACGACCAGAGGGGCAGCCGGGAAGGAAAGCGGTGAGTATTTATACTCACCCTTCGAAGCCGTCGGTCATTTCCAGTGCGAGCAGCAGCGAAGGTAAGACCGTTTGGTTTTAAAAGTGCTTACCGGTAGCGGGCAGCGGTGTTTTTTTTCTCTCTCTTCACAGAAAGAGCGGGAGCACCAGGGGGAAGTGACGACGACCAGAGGGGCAGCCGAGACCCGGAAGCAGTTAGTGTAAGCTTACCTGGGTAGGTTTTTTCCCCCTTTAAAAGCGCGAAGGAGAGGAACCCGAGGCACTACACGGGTAGTGCCTCCCACCCACCCTCCTCCTCTAACCTAATAATAACACCTGTTGTGGTAAGTAGGTAAGTGCTGAATTTTGCTTGTTGTATTCTTTAGACCCAGTTTTTTTTTAAATAAAAGTTAGCTTTAGAGGGATGGCAGTGAAGGCAGTGCAATGTTCCTCCTGCAACATGTATGAGGTGAGGGATGCCATCGACGTCCCTGCCGATTACACTTGCAGGAAGTGCACCCATCTCCAGCTCCTCCAAGACCGTGTTAGGGAACTGGAGCTGGAGTTGGATGAACTTCGGATCATTCGGGAGGCAGAGGGGGTCATAGATCAGAGTTATAGGGAAGTAGTAACTCCAAAGATGGCAGATAGATGGGTGACAGTGAGGGGGACTGGGAGGAAGCAGCCAGTGCAGGGACCCCCTGCGGCCATTCCCCTCAAGAACAAGTATACCGTTTTGGATACTTGTGGGGGGGATGACTTACCAGGGGTAAGTAACGGGGCTCAGGTCTCTGGCACGGAGCCTGTCCCCGTTACTCAGAAGGGAAGGGTGAAGAAGAGCAGAGCAGTAGTAATTGGGGACTCGATAGTTAGGGGCACAGATAGGCGGTTTTGTGGGAACGAGAGAGACTCACGATTGGTATGTTGCCTCCCAGGTGCAAGGGTACGTGATGTCTCTGATCGTGTTTTCCGGGTCCTGGAGGGGGAGGGGGAGCAGCCCGAAGTCGTGGTCCATATTGGCACCAACGACATAGGTAGGAGGAGTGTCGAGGATGTTAGACAGGCTTTCAGGGAGCTAGGTTGGAAGCTCAGAGTTAGAACGAACAGAGTTGTTGTCTCTGGTTTGTTACCCGTGCCACGTGATAGAGATTCGAGGAATAGGGAAAGAGAACACTTAAATGCGTGGCTACAGGGATGGTGCAGGAGGGAGGGATTCCGGTTTTTGGATAACTGGGGTTCTTTCTGGGGACGGTGGGACCTCTATAAACAGGATGGTCTACACCTGAACCTGAGGGGCACCAGTATCCTTGGGGGGAGGTTTGCTAGTGCTCTTGGGGGGGGTTTAAACTAACTCTGCAGGGGCATGGGAACCCAGATTGTAGCTTCAGGGTGCAGGGCCTGGAGTGTAGGGAGGTTAGGAACATGGCATCAATTTCCAAGGAGGGTGCCTGTAAACAGGAAAGTGGCTTGAAGTGTGTATACTTCAATGCAAGAAGTATACGAAATAAGGTAGGTGAACTTGCAGCGTGGGTTGGTACCTGGGACTTCGATGTTGTGGCTATTACGGAGACATGGCTAGAACAGGGACAGGATTGGCTGTTGCAGGTTCCAGGATTTAAATGTTTTAGTAGGGTCAGAGGTGGGGGTAAAAGAGGGGGAGGTGTGGCATTGCTTGTCAAAGATAGTATTACAGTGGTGGAAAGGACGATGGATGAGGACTTGCCATCTGAGGTAGTTTGGGCTGAGGTTCGGAATAGGAAAGGTGAGGTCACCCTGTTAGGAGTCTTTTACAGGCCTCCCAATAGTCCTAGAAACGTAGAAGAAAGGATAGGGAAGGTGATTCAGGAGATGAGTGACAGTAATAGGGTGGTGGTTATGGGGGACTTTAACTTTCCTGATATTGATTGGGAAAGCTATAGCTCAAGTTCGTTAGATGGGTCAGTGTTTGTTCAATGTGTGCAGGAGAGTTTCCTGACACAATATGTAGACAGGCCAACAAGAGGTGAGGCCATACTGGATTTGGTTCTGGGTAACGAACCAGGCCAGGTGTTAGAATTAGAGGTAGGTGAGCACTTTGGGGATAGTGACCATAATTCGGTGATTTTTACTCTCGTGATGGAGAGGGATAAGTGTGTACTACAGGGCAAGAGTTATAGCTGGGGTCAGGGAAATTATGATGCGGTGAGGCATGATTTAGGATGTGTGGCTTGGAAAAGTAGACTCCAAGGCAAGAGTGTAAATGATATGTGGAGCTTGTTCAAGGAGCAACTATTGAGTGTCCTTGATAATTATGTACCTGTCAGGCAGGGAGGAAAGGGTCGTGCAAGGGAGCCGTGGTTTAATAAGGAATTGGAATCCCTTGTTAAATGGAAGAGGGCGGCCTATCTCAGGATGAGACGTGAAGGTTCAATTGGGGCGATTGAGAGTTATAGGGTAGCCAGGAAGGACCTGAAGAGAGAGTTAAGAGCAGCAAGGAGGGGACATGAAAGGTCCTTAGTCGGTAGGATTAGGGAAAACCCTAAGGCTTTCTATAGGTATGTTAGGAATAAAAGAATGACTAGGGTAGGAATAGGTCCAGTCAAGGATAGTAGTGGGAAGTTGCGTGTGGAGGCGGAAGAGATTGGGGAGACACTGAATGAATACTTTTCTTCAGTATTTACTCAGGAACAGGGCATTGTCGTCGATGTGAATACTGAGTCACAAATAAGTAGAATGGATGGCTTTGAGGTATGTAGAGAAGAGGTGTTGGAAATCCTGGAAAAGGTGAAAATAGATAAGTCCCCTGGGCCTGATGGCATTTATCCTAGGATTCTCTGGGAAGCAAGGGAGGAGATTGCAGAGCCATTGGCCTTGATTTTTATGTCCTCTTTGTCTACAGGAGTAGTGCCAGAAGACTGGAGGATAGCAAATGTGGTTCCCTTGTTCAAAAAGGGGAGTAGGGATAACCCTAGTAACTATAGGCCGGTGAGTCTCACTTCTGTTGTGGGCAAAGTCTTAGAGAGAATTGTAAGGGATAGGATTTATGCACATCTGGATAGGAATAATGTGATCAAGGATAGTCAGCATGGTTTTGTGAAGGGCAGGTCGTGCCTCACAAACCTTATTGAATTCTTTGAAAAGGTGACGAAGGAGGTTGATGAGGGGAAAGCGATAGATGTGGTATATATGGATTTTAGTAAGGCGTTTGATAAGATTCCCCATGGTAGGCTACTGCAGAAAATACGGAGATATGGTATTGAGGGTGAGTTGGAGGTTTGGATTAGGAATTGGCTGGATGGAAGAAGACAGAGGGTAGTAGTTGATGGCAAAGTTTCTTCATGGAGTGCCGTCACTAGCGGTGTTCCGCAAGGATCTGTTTTGGGACCATTGCTGTTTGTCATTTTTATAAATGACCTGGAAGAGGGGTTAGAAGGTTGGGTGAGCAAGTTTGCGGATGATACGAAAGTCGGAGGAGTTGTTGACAGTGAGGAAGGATGTGGCAGGTTACAGCAGGATATAGAGAAGCTGCAGAGCTGGGCAGAAAGGTGGCAAATGGAGTTCAATGTAGCTAAATGTGAGGTGATTCACTTTGGGAAGAATAACAAAAAGATGGGGTACTGGGCCAATGGTCGGATACTTGGTAGTGTGGATGAGCAGAGGGATCTTGGTGTCCATGTACACAGATCTCTGAAAGTTGCCACCCAGGTAAATAGTGCGGTGAGGAAGGCATATGGCGTACTGGCTTTTATTGGTAGAGGAATTGAGTTCCGGAGTCCTGAGGTCATGATGCAGTTGTATAAAACTCTGGTGCGGCCGCATCTGGAATATTGTGTGCAGTTTTGGTCGCCATACTATAGGAAGGATGTGGAGGCACTGGAACGGGTGCAGAGGAGGTTTACCAGGATGTTGCCTGGTATGGAAGGAAGATCGTATGAGGATAGACTGAGACACTTGGGACTGTTTTCATTAGAGAAAAGAAGGTTTAGGGGTGACTTGATTGAGGTGTACAAGATGATTAGGGGGTTAGATAGGGTTGACAGTGTGAACCTTTTCCCGCGTATGGAGTCGGGTATTACAAGGGGGCATAGCTTTAAATTAAGGGGGGGTAGATATAGGACTGAAGTTAGGGGTAGGTTCTTCACTCAGCGAGTCGTAAGTTCATGGAATGCCCTGCCAGCAGCAGTGGTGGACTCTCCCTCTTTATGGGCATTTAAGCGGGCATTGGATAGGTATATGGAGGATAGTGGGTTAGTATAGGTTAGGTGGGCTTGGATCGGCGCAACATCGAGGGCCAAAGGGCCTGTACTGCGCTGTATTCTTCTATGTTCTATGAAACTCTGCCGTTTTTCAGGTCAAGAGCAGCGTAGGCTCTCTGCAAGTGAGCTGTACAGCAACATCCGACAATTATTCTGGAATCTAAAATCCATGATGGGCCAACAGCAAAGTATCGCTGTGATTATATTTGAAGCAGATGACGGGAGAGTATGGCAGATTAGAAGTTGTATCTGAGAGAATGAGATAATCCATTCAGTATGCAGCAGCTCTCGCTCTCTCTCAAATCGTCAATCAGACAGGCTGAGATTCAAATAAAGCAATGAGGAATATGATGTAGGATTGATGGCTGCAGCACAAATGGAAATGTCCATACAATAGCTGGCCCCTTCAGGATGTGTTAGTGATGTCTCTGAGAGTGTGTGTGTGTGTGTGAAAATCCTTTTTTTCTGGATTTTCTGACATATTTATCAATCAGCTTAATTAGATGGGAATAATCTGTTGGAAGAGAGAAAAAAAAGGACAGACATACCAAGGGATTCATTTAATTAGGATTCTAGAGCGTTAATGAGATAAGGGGATTATTCTGAAATGGACAAGGGGATTGAAAGATTTGACACGTTTATGCAGAAATGTCACAGTCATCAAAGCAGGAGAAATTATTCTTTCAAATCCTGAATGACAATAAAACCCAAGCGAGCCGTGGCCTTATTTTTAGAACGCTGGGTGTGCAGCAATCTTAGAGCTTTAGGTGAAGTCACAGATCAGAGCAGAAACCAATAGGCGAGCACGGTTTTTCGGTGAGACACAGCCATGGATAAATGGGGAGGGGAGAGGAGACCTCCCATTCTCCTTTTCTAAGAAGGTGGAATCACTTCCATCTGTGTGAGTGGGAAAACAGGTCCTTGGATTAACATCTTGTCAGGAGTAGTGACACCACTAAACATGCCATACTCCCTCAACAATGCAAAGATATGTTGGCCAAGACCCGCACCCTCCCCCAACACCCCCAAAACCCCCAGTAAGATGGTGGACCAGATCCATTCACCTCCAACTGACACGTTTGAGTCAGTTGAAGTGCCCATGGGCACTTTCAGAAGTGTGAGGAACAGCAGCCAGGGCAAAGTAACCAGAGGGTTCCTTCCTGGCATGTGGAGAGGACGGGCAATAAGACTGAACAAAGAAATTGGTCTTCGGTGTAACATCCTTGCGGGCTTGAGGATCAACAATTTCCGAATGTAACCCCATGTCTAAATATTCTCAGTGTTTGTGTAGGGAGCAACAGCCACCAAGAGGAGAAAACCGTTCCTTCACCATCACACTCCATTATTTTGAACCCTTCCTGCCTGTAATACAGGAGCAGCTCCTCGGACTGTACTGTCCATGATTCCTGTAATACAGGAGCAACACCTCTGACTGTACTGTCCATGATTCCTGTAATACAGGAGCAGCTCCTCAGACTGTACTGTCCATGATTCCTGTAATACAGGAGCAACACCTCTGACTGTACTGTCCATGATTCCTGTAATACTGGAGCAACACCTCAGACTGTGCTGTCCATGATTCCTGTAATGCAGGAGCAGCACCTCCGACTGTACTGTCATGATTCCTGTAATACAAGAGCAACACCACTGACTGTACTATCCATGATTCCTGTAATACTGGAGGAACACCTCCGACTGTGCTGTCCATGAATCCTGTAATACAGGAGCAACATCTCTGACTGTACTGTCCATGATTCCTGTAATACAGGAGCAACACCTCCGACTATACTGTCCATGATTCCTGTAATACACGAGCAACACCTCCAACTATACTGTCCATGATTCCTGTTCTGCAGGAGCAGCACCTCCGACTGTACTGTCCATGATTCCTGTAATAGAGGAGCAACATCTCTGACTGTACTGTCCATGATTCCTGTTCTGCAGGAGCAGCACCTCCGACTGTACTGTCCATGATTCCTGTAATACAGGAGCAACACCTCCGACTGTACTGTCCATGATTCCTGTAATAGAGGAGCAACATCTCTGACTGTACTGTCCATGATTCCTGTTCTGCAGGAGCAGCACCTCCGACTGTACTGTCCATGATTCCTGTAATACAGGAGCAACACCTCTGACTATACTGTCCATGATTCCTGTAATACTGGAGCAACACCTCCGACTGTACTGTCCATGATTCCTGTTCTGCAGGAGCAGCACCTCCGACTGTACTGTCTATGATTCCTGTAATACAGGAGCAACACCTCCGACTATACTGTCCATGATTCCTGTAATACAGGAGCAGCACCTCCGACTGTACTGTCTATGATTCCTGTAATACAGGAGCAACACCTCTGACTGTACTGTCCATGATTCCTGTAATACTGGAGCAACACCTCAGACTGTGCTGTCCATGATTCCTGTAATGCAGGAGCAGCACCTCCGACTGTACTGTCATGATTCCTGTAATACAGGAGCAACACCACTGACTGTACTATCCATGATTCCTGTAATACTGGAGCAACACCTCAGACTGTGCTGTCCATGATTCCTGTAATACAGGAGCAGCACCTCCGACTGTGCTGTCCATGATTCCTGTAATACAGGAGCAACATCTCTGACTGTACTGTCCATGATTCCTGTAATACAGGAGCAACACCTCCAACTATACTGTCCATGATTCCTGTTCTGCAGGAGCAGCACCTCCGACTGTACTGTCCATGATTCCTGTAATAGAGGAGCAACATCTCTGACTGTACTGTCCATGATTCCTGTAATACAGGAGCAACACCTACGACTATACTGTCCATGATTCCTGTAATACACGAGCAACACCTCCGACTGTACTGTCCATCATTCCTGTGATACAGGAGCAAGACCTCCAACTATATGTCTATGATTCCTTTAATACAGGAGCAACAACTCTGACTGTACTCTCCATGATTCCTGTAATACTGGAGCAACAACTCTGTCTGTACTGTCCATGATTCCTGTAATACTAGAGCAACACCTCCGACTATACTGTCCATGATTCCTGTAATACGGGAGCAACACCTCCGACTGTACTGTCTATGATTCCTGTAATACAGGAGCAACAACTCTGACTGTACTGTCTATGATTCCTGTAATGCAGGAGCAGCACCTCTGACTGTATTGTCCATGATTCCAGTAATACAGGAGCAACACCTCCGACTGTACTGTCCATGATTCCTGTAATACTGGAGCAACACCTCCGACTATACTGTCCATGATTCCTGTAATACAGGAGCAACACCTCCGACTGTACTGTCTATGATTCCTGTAATACTGGAGCAACACCTCTGACTATACTGTCCATGATTCCTGTAATGCGGGAACAGCACCTCCGACTGTACTGTCCATGATTCCTGTAATACTGGAGCAACACCTCCGACTGTACTGTCCATGATTCCTGTAATACTGGAGCAACACCACTGACTGTACTGTCCATGATTCCTGTAATACAGGAGCAACACCTTCAACTATACTGTCCATGATTCCTGTAATACAGGAGCAACACCTCCAAGTATACTGTCCATGATTCCTGTAATACAGGAGCAACTCTGACTGTACTCTCCATGATTCCTGTAATACTGAAACAACACCTCCGACTGTACTGTGCATGATTCCTGTGGAACAGGAGCAAGACCTCCAACTGTATGTCCATGATTCCTTTAATACAGGAGCAACAACTCTGACAGTACTGTCCATGATTCCTGTAATACTGGAGCAACACCTCCGACTATACTGTCCATGATTCCTGTAATACAGGAGCAAAACCTCCGACTGTACTGTCCATGATTCCTGTAATACTGGAGCAACACCTCCGACTATACTGTCCATGATTCCTGTAATACAGGAGGAACACCTCCGACTGTACTGCCCATGATTCCTGTAATACAGGAGCAACAGCTCTGACTATACTGTCCATGATTCCTGTAATGCAGGAGCTGCACCTCCAACTGTACTGTCCATGATTCCTGTAATGCAGGAGCAGCACCTCTGACTGTGCTGTCCATGATTCCGGTAATACTGGAGCAACACCTCCGACTGTACTGTCCATGATTCCTGTAATGCGGGAGCAGCACCTCCGACTGTACTGTCCATGATTCCTGTAATACTGGAGCAACACCTCCGACTGTACTGTCCATGATTCCTGTAATACTGGAGCAACACCACTGACTGTACTGTCCATGATTCCTGTAATACAGGAGCAACACCTTCAACTATACTGTCCATGATTCCTGTATTACAGGAGCAACACCTCCAACTATACTGTCCATGATTCCTGTAATACAGGAGCAACAACTCTGACTGTAATCTCCATGATTCCTGTAATACTGGAGCAACACCTCCGACTGTACTGTCCATGATTCCTGTAATGCGGGAGCAGCACCTCCGACTGTACTGTCCATGATTCCTGTAATACTGGAGCAACACCTCCGACTGTACTGTCCATGATTCCTGTAATACAGGAGCAACAACTCTGACTGTACTCTCCATGATTCCTGTAATACTGGAGCAACACCTCCAACTATATGTCCATGATTCCTTTAATACAGGAGCAACACCTCCGACTGTACTGTCCATGATTCCTGTAATACTGGAGCAACAACTCTGACTGTACTGTCCATGATTCCTGTAATACTGGAGCAACACCTCCGACTATACTGTCCATGATTCCTGTAATACAGGAGCAACACCTCCGACTGTACTGTCCATGATTCCTGTAATACTGGAGCAACACCTCCGACTATACTGTCCATGATTCCTGTAATACAGGAGCAACACCTCCGACTGTACTGCCCATGATTCCTGTAATACAGGAGCAAGACCTCTGACTGTACTGTCCATGATTCCTGTAATACAGGAGCAACACCTCAGACTGTGCTGTCCATGATTCCTGTAATGCAGGAGCAGCACCTTGGACTGTACTGTCCATGATTCCTGTAATACTGGAGCAACACCACTGACTGTACTGTCCATGATTCCTGTAATACTGGAGCAACACCTCCGACTGTGCTGTCCATGATTCCTGTAATACAGGAGCAACATCTCTGACTGTACTGTCCATGATTCCTGTAATACAGGAGCAACACCTCCGACTATACTGTCCATGATTCCTGTAATACAGGAGCAACACCTCTGACTATACTGTCCATGATTCCTGTAATGCAGGAGCAGCACCTCCAACTGTACTGTCCATGATTCCTGTAATGCAGGAGCAGCACCTCTGACTGTGCTGTCCATGATTCCAGTAATACTGGAGCAACACCACTGACTGTACTGTCCATGATTCCTGTAATGCAGGAGCAACAACTCCGACTGTACTATCCATGATTCCTGTAATACAGGAGCAACACCTCTGACTGTGCTGTCCATGATTCCTGTAATACAGGAGCAACACCTCCGACTATACTCTCCATGATTCCTGTAATGCAGGAGCAGCACCTTGGACTGTACTGTCCATGATTTCTGTAATACTGGAGCAACACCACTGACTGTACTGTCCATGATTCCTGTAATACTGGAGCAACACCTCCGACTGTACTGTCCATGATTCCTGTAATACTGGAGCAACACCACTGACTATACTGTCCATGATTTCTGTAATACTGGAGCAACACCACTGACTGTACTGTCCATGATTCCTGTAATACTGGAGCAACACCTCCGACTGTACTATCCATGATTCCTGTAATACAGGAGCAACACCTCTGACTATACTGTCCATGATTCCTGTAATGCGGGTGTAGCACCTCCGACTGTACTGTCCATGATTCCTGTAATACTGGAGCAACACCACTGACTGTACTGTCCATGATACCTGTAATACTGGAGCAACACCTCCGACTGTATTGTCCATGATTCCTGTAATACAGGAGCAACACCTCCAACTATACTGTCCATGATTCCTGTAATACAGGAGCAACACCTCCAACTATACTGTCCATGATTCCTGTAATACAGGAGCAACAACTCTGACTATACTCTCCATGATTCCTGTAATACAGGAGCAACACCTCCAACTATACTGTCCATGATTCCTGTAATACTGGAGCAAGACCTCCGACTATACTGTCCATGATTCCTGTAATACTGGAGCAACACCACTGACTGTACTGTCTATGATTCCTGTAATACAGGAGCAACACCTCCGACTGTACTGTCCATGATTCCTGTAATGCAGGAGCAACAACTCCGACCGTACTGTCCATGATTCCAGTAATACTGAAGCAACACCACTGACTGTACTGTCCATGATACCTGTAATACTGGAGCAACACCTCCGACTGTATTGTCCATGATTCCTGTAATACAGGAGCAACACCTCCAACTATACTGTCCATGATTCCTGTAATACAGGAGCAACACCTCCAACTATACTGTCCATGATTCCTGTAATACAGGAGCAACAACTCTGACTATACTCTCCATGATTCCTGTAATACAGGAGCAACACCTCCAACTATACTGTCCATGATTCCTGTAATACTGGAGCAAGACCTCCGACTATACTGTCCATGATTCCTGTAATACTGGAGCAACACCACTGACTGTACTGTCTATGATTCCTGTAATACAGGAGCAACACCTCCGACTATACTGTCCATGATTCCTGTAATACAGGAGCAACACCTCCGACTATACTGTCCATGATTCCTGTAATACAGGAGCACCACCTCCGACTGTACTGTCTATGATTCCCGTAATACTCGAGCACCACCTCTGACTATACTGTCCATGATTCCTGTAATGCGGGAGCAACACCACCGACTGTACTGTCTATGATTCCTGTAATACTGGAGCAACACCTCTGACTATACTGTCCATGATTCCTGTAATACAGGAGCAACACCTCCGACTGTACTGTCTATGATTCCTGTAATACTGGAACAACACCGCCGACTGTACTGTCTATGATTCCTGTAATACTGGAGCAACACCTCTGACTATACTGTCCATGATTCCTGTAATGCGGGAGCAGCACCTCCGACTGTACTGTCCATGATTCCTGTAATACTGGAGCAACACCTCCGACTGTACTGTCCATGATTCCTGTAATACTGGAGCAACACCACTGACTGTACTGTCCATGATTCCTGTAATGCAGAAGCAACACCTCCGACTGTACTGTCCATGATTCCTGTAATACAGGAGCAACACCTCCAACTATACTGTCCATGATTCCTGTAATACTGGAGCAACACCACTGACTGTACTGTCCATGATACCTGTAATACTGGAGCAACACCTCCGACTGTATTGTCCATGATTCCTGTAATACAGGAGCAACACCTCCAACTATACTGTCCATGATTCCTGTAATACAGGAGCAACACCTCCAACTATACTGTCCATGATTCCTGTAATACAGGAGCAACAACTCTGACTATACTCTCCATGATTCCTGTAATACAGGAGCAACACCTCCAACTATACTGTCCATGATTCCTGTAATACTGGAGCAAGACCTCCGACTATACTGTCCATGATTCCTGTAATACTGGAGCAACACCACTGACTGTACTGTCTATGATTCCTGTAATACAGGAGCAACACCTCCGACTGTACTGTCCATGATTCCTGTAATGCAGGAGCAACAACTCCGACCGTACTGTCCATGATTCCAGTAATACTGAAGCAACACCACTGACTGTACTGTCCATGATACCTGTAATACTGGAGCAACACCTCCGACTGTATTGTCCATGATTCCTGTAATACAGGAGCAACACCTCCAACTATACTGTCCATGATTCCTGTAATACAGGAGCAACACCTCCAACTATACTGTCCATGATTCCTGTAATACAGGAGCAACAACTCTGACTATACTCTCCATGATTCCTGTAATACAGGAGCAACACCTCCAACTATACTGTCCATGATTCCTGTAATACTGGAGCAAGACCTCCGACTATACTGTCCATGATTCCTGTAATACTGGAGCAACACCACTGACTGTACTGTCTATGATTCCTGTAATACAGGAGCAACACCTCCGACTATACTGTCCATGATTCCTGTAATACAGGAGCAACACCTCCGACTATACTGTCCATGATTCCTGTAATACAGGAGCACCACCTCCGACTGTACTGTCTATGATTCCCGTAATACTCGAGCACCACCTCTGACTATACTGTCCATGATTCCTGTAATGCGGGAGCAACACCACCGACTGTACTGTCTATGATTCCTGTAATACTGGAGCAACACCTCTGACTATACTGTCCATGATTCCTGTAATACAGGAGCAACACCTCCGACTGTACTGTCTATGATTCCTGTAATACTGGAACAACACCGCCGACTGTACTGTCTATGATTCCTGTAATACTGGAGCAACACCTCTGACTATACTGTCCATGATTCCTGTAATGCGGGAGCAGCACCTCCGACTGTACTGTCCATGATTCCTGTAATACTGGAGCAACACCTCCGACTGTACTGTCCATGATTCCTGTAATACTGGAGCAACACCACTGACTGTACTGTCCATGATTCCTGTAATGCAGAAGCAACACCTCCGACTGTACTGTCCATGATTCCTGTAATACTGGAGCAGCACCTCCGACTGTACTGTCCATGATTCCTGTAATACTGGAGCAACACCTCCGACTGTACTGTCCATGATTCCTGTAATACTGGAGCAACACCACTGACTCTATTGTCCATGATTCCAGTAATACAGGAGCAACACCTCCGACTGTACTGTCTATGATTCCTGTAATACTGTAGCAACACCACTGACTGTACTGTACATGATTCCTGTAATACTGGAGCAACACCTCCGACTATACTGTCCATGATTCCTGTAATACAGGAGCAACACCTCCGACTGTACTGTCTATGATTCCCGTAATACTGGAGCAACACCACTGACTGTACTGTCCATGATTCCTGTAATGCAGAAGCAACACCTCCGACTGTACTGTCTATGATTCCTGTAATACTGGAGCAACACCTCTGACTATACTGTCCATGATTCCTGTAATACAGGAGCAACACCTCCGACTGTACTGTCTATGATTCCTGTAATACTGGAGCAACACCTCCGACTATACTGTCCATGATTCCTGTAATACAGGAGCAACACCTCCGACTGTACTGTCTATGATTCCTGTAATACTGGAGCAACACCTCTGACTATACTGTCCATGATTCCTGTAATGCGGGAACAGCACCTCCGACTGTACTGTCCATGATTCCTGTAATACTGGAGCAACACCTCCGACTGTACTGTCCATGTTTCCTGTAATACTGGAGCAACACCACTGACTGTACTGTCCATGATTCCTGTAATACAGGAGCAAAACCTTCAACTATACTGTCCATGATTCCTGTAATACAGGAGCCACACCTCCAACTATACTGTCCATGATTCCTGTAATACAGGAGCAACAACTCTGACTGTACTCTCCATGATTCCTGTAATACTGAAACAACACCTCCGACTGTACTGTGCATGATTCCTGTGGAAAAGGAGCAAGACCTCCAACTGTATGTCCATGATCCCTTTAATACAGGAGCAACATCTCCGACTGTATTGTCCATGATTCCTGTAATACTGGAGCAACAACTCTGACTGTACTGTCCATGATTCCTGTAATACTGGAGCAACACCTCCGACTATACTGTCCATGATTCCTGTAATACAGGAGCAACACCTCCGACTGTACTGTCCATTATTCCTGTAATACTGGAGCAACACCTCCGACTATACTGTCCATGATTCCTGTAATACAGGAGCAACACCTCCGACTGTACAGTCCATGATTCCTGTAATACTGGAGCAACACCTCCGACTATACTGTCCATGATTCCTGTAATACAGGAGGAACACCTCCGACTGTACTGCCCATGATTCCTGTAATACTGGAGCAACACCTCCGACTGTACTGTCCATGATTCCTGTAATGCGGGAGCAGCACCTCCGACTGTACTGTCCATGATTCCTGGAAAACTGGAGCAACACCTCCGACTGTACTGTCCATGATTCCTGTAATACTGGAGCAACACCACTGACTGTACTGTCCATGATTCCTGTAATACACGAGCAACACCTTCAACTATACTGTCCATGATTCCTGTAATACAGGAGCAACACCTCCAACTATACTGTCCATGATTCCTGTAATACAGGAGCAACAACTCTGACTGTACTCTCCATGATTCCTGTAATACTGGAGCAACACCTCCGACTGTACTGTCCATGATTCCTGTGGAACAGGAGCAAGACCTCCAACTATATGTCCATGATTCCTTTAATACAGGAGCAACACCTCCGACTGTACTGTCCATGATTCCTGTAATACTGGAGCAACAACTCTGATTGTACTGTCCATGATTCCTGTAATACTGGAGCAACACCTCTGACTATACTGTCCATGATTCCTGTAATACAGGAGCAACACCTCAGACTGTGTTGTCCATGATTCCTGTAATGCAGGAGAGCACCTCCAACTGTACTGTCATGATTCCTGTAATACTGGAGCAACAACACTGACTGTACTGTCCATGATTCCTGTAATACTGTAGGAACACCTCCGACTGTGCTGTCCATGATTCCTGTAATACAGGAGCAACATTTCTGACTGTACTGTCCATGATTCCTGTAATGCAGGAGCAGCACCTCCAACTGTACTGTCCATGATTCCTGTAATGCAGGAGCAGCACCTCTGACTGTGCTGTCCATGATTCCGGTAATACTGTAGGAACACCTCCGACTGTGCTGTCCATGATTCCTGTAATACAGGAGCAACACCTCCGACTATACTGTCCATGATTCCTGTAATACACGAGCAACACCTCTGACTATACTGTCCATGATTCCTGTAATGCAGGAGCAGCACCTCCAACTGTACTGTCCATGATTCCTGTAATGCAGGAGCAGCACCTCTGACTGTGCTGTCCATGATTCCGGTAATACTGGAGCAACATCTCCGACTGTACTGTCCATGATTCCTGTAATGCAGGAGCAACACCTCTGACTATACTGTCCATGATTCCTGTAATACAGGAGCAACACCTCCGACTGTACTGTCTATGATTCCTGTAATACTGGAGCAACACCTCCGACTATACTGTCCATGATTCCTGTAATACAGGAGCAACACCTCCGACTGTACTGTCTATGATTCCTGTAATACTGGAGCAACACCTCTGACTATACTGTCCATGATTCCTGTAATGCGGGAACAGCACCTCCGACTGTACTGTCCATGATTCCTGTAATACTGGAGCAACACCTCCGACTGTACTGTCCATGTTTCCTGTAATACTGGAGCAACACCACTGACTGTACTGTCCATGATTCCTGTAATACAGGAGCAAAACCTTCAACTATACTGTCCATGATTCCTGTAATACAGGAGCAACACCTCCAACTATACTGTCCATGATTCCTGTAATACAGGAGCAACAACTCTGACTGTACTCTCCATGATTCCTGTAATACTGAAACAACACCTCTGACTGTACTGTGCATGATTCCTGTGGAACAGGAGCAAGACCTCCAACTGTATGTCCATGATCCCTTTAATACAGGAGCAACATCTCCGACTGTATTGTCCATGATTCCTGTAATACTGGAGCAACAACTCTGACTGTACTGTCCATGATTCCTGTAATACTGGAGCAACACCTCCGACTATACTGTCCATGATTCCTGTAATACAGGAGCAACACCTCCGACTGTACAGTCCATGATTCCTGTAATACTGGAGCAACACCTCCGACTATACTGTCCATGATTCCTGTAATACAGGAGGAACACCTCCGACTGTACTGCCCATGATTCCTGTAATACTGGAGCCACACCTCCGACTGTACTGTCCATGATTCCTGTAATGCGGGAGCAGCACCTCCGACTGTACTGTCCATGATTCCTGGAAAACTGGAGCAACACCTCCGACTGTACTGTCCATGATTCCTGTAATACTGGAGCAACACCACTGACTGTACTGTCCATGATTCCTGTAATACAGGAGCAACACCTTCAACTATACTGTCCATGATTCCTGTAATACAGGAGCAACACCTCCAACTATACTGTCCATGATTCCTGTAATACAGGAGCAACAACTCTGACTGTACTCTCCATGATTCCTGTAATACTGGAGCAACACCTCCGACTGTACTGTCCGTGATTCCTGTGGAACAGGAGCAAGACCTCCAACTATATGTCCATGATTCCTTTAATACAGGAGCAACACCTCCGACTGTACTGTCCATGATTCCTGTAATACTGGAGCAACAACTCTGACTGTACTGTCCATGATTCCTGTAATACTGGAGCAACACCTCTGACTATACTGTCCATGATTCCTGTAATACAGGAGCAACACCTCAGACTGTGTTGTCCATGATTCCTGTAATGCAGGAGAGCACCTCCAACTGTACTGTCATGATTCCTGTAATACTGGAGCAACAACACTGACTGTACTGTCCATGATTCCTGTAATACTGTAGGAACACCTCCGACTGTGCTGTCCATGATTCCTGTAATACAGGAGCAACATCTCTGACTGTACTGTCCATGATTCCTGTAATGCAGGAGCAGCACCTCCAACTGTACTGTCCATGATTCCTGTAATGCAGGAGCAGCACCTCTGACTGTGCTGTCCATGATTCCGGTCATACTGTAGGAACACCTCCGACTGTGCTGTCCATGATTCCTGTAATACAGGAGCAACATCTCTGACTGTACTGTCCATGATTCCTGTAATACAGGAGCAACACCTCCGACTATACTGTCCATGATTCCTGTAATACACGAGCAACACCTCTGACTATACTGTCCATGATTCCTGTAATGCAGGAGCAGCACCTCCAACTGTACTGTCCATGATTCCTGTAATGCAGGAGCAGCACCTCTGACTGTGCTGTCCATGATTCCGGTAATACTGGAGCAACATCTCCGACTGTACTGTCCATGATTCCTGTAATGCAGGAGCAACAACTCCGACTGTACTATCCATGATTCCTGTAATACTGGAGCAACACCACTGACTGTACTGTCCATGATTCCTGTAATACTGGAGCAACACCTCCGACTGTACTGTCCATCATTCCTGTGATACAGGAACAAGACCTCCAACTATATGTCCATGATTCCTTTAATACAGGAGCAACAACTCTGACTGTACTCTCCATGATTCCTGTAATACTGGAGCAGCAACTCTGTCTGTACTGTCTATGATTCCCGTAATACTGGAGCAACACCTCTGACTATACTGTCCATGATTCCTGTAATGCGGGAGCAACACCTCCGACTGTACTGTCTATGATTCCTGTAATACAGGAGCAACACCACTGACTGTACTGTCCATGATTCCTGTAATACTGTAGGAACACCTCCGACTGTGCTGTTCATGATTCCTGTAATACAGGAGCAACATCTCTGACTGTACTGTCCATGATTCCTGTAATACAGGAGCAACACCTCCGACTATACTGTCCATGATTCCTGTAATACACGAGCAACACCTCTGACTATACTGTCCATGATTCCTGTAATGCAGGAGCAGCACCTCCAACTGTACTGTCCATGATTCCTGTAATGCAGGAGCAGCACCTCTGACTGTGCTGTCCATGATTCCGGTAATACTGGAGCAACATCTCCGACTGTACTGTCCATGATTCCTGTAATGCAGGAGCAACAACTCCGACTGTACTATCCATGATTCCTGTAATACTGGAGCAACACCACTGACTGTACTGTCCATGATTCCTGTAATACTGGAGCAACACCTCCGACTGTATTGTCCATGATTCCTGTAATACAGGAGCAACACCTCCAACTATACTGTCCATGATTCCTGTAATACAGGAGCAACACCTCCAACTATACTGTCCATCATTCCTGTAATACAGGAGCAACAACTCTGACTGTACTCTCCATGATTCCTGTAATACTGGAGCAACACCTCCGACTGTACTGTCCATCATTCCTGTAATACAGGAGCAACACCTCCGACTGTACTGCCCATGATTCCTGTAATACTGGAGCAACACCTCCGACTGTACTGTCCATGATTCCTGTAATGCGGAAGCAGCACCTCCGACTGTACTGTCCATGATTCCTGGAAAACTGGAGCAACACCTCCGACTGTACTGTCCATGATTCCTGTAATACTGGAGCAACACCACTGACTGTACTGTCCATGATTCCTGTAATACAGGAGCAACACCTTCAACTATACTGTCCATGATTCCTGTAATACAGGAGCAACACCTCCAACTATACTGTCCATGATTCCTGTAATACAGGAGCAACAACTCTGACTGTACTCTCCATGATTCCTGTAATACTGGAGCAACACCTCCGACTGTACTGTCCATGATTCCTGTGGAACAGGAGCAAGACCTCCAACTATATGTCCATGATTCCTTTAATACAGGAGCAACACCTCCGACTGTACTGTCCATGATTCCTGTAATACTGGAGCAACAACTCTGACTGTACTGTCCATGATTCCTGTAACACTGGAGCAACACCTCTAACTATACTGTCCATGATTCCTGTAATACAGGAGCAACACCTCAGACTGTGTTGTCCATGATTCCTGTAATGCAGGAGAGCACCTCCAACTGTACTGTCATGATTCCTGTAATACTGGAGCAACAACACTGACTGTACTGTCCATGATTCCTGTAATACTGTAGGAACACCTCCGACTGTGCTGTCCATGATTCCTGTAATACAGGAGCAACATCTCTGACTGTACTGTCCATGATTCCTGTAATGCAGGAGCAGCACCTCCAACTGTACTGTCCATGATTCCTGTAATGCAGGAGCAGCACCTCTGACTGTGCTGTCCATGATTCCGGTAATACTGTAGGAACACCTCCGACTGTGCTGTCCATGATTCCTGTAATACAGGAGCAACACCTCCGACTATACTGTCCATGATTCCTGTAATACACGAGCAACACCTCTGACTATACTGTCCATGATTCCTGTAATGCAGGAGCAGCACCTCCAACTGTACTGTCCATGATTCCTGTAATGCAGGAGCAGCACCTCTGACTGTGCTGTCCATGATTCCGGTAATACTGGAGCAACATCTCCGACTGTACTGTCCATGATTCCTGTAATGCAGGAGCAACACCTCTGACTATACTGTCCATGATTCCTGTAATACAGGAGCAACACCTCCGACTGTACTGTCTATGATTCCTGTAATACTGGAGCAACACCTCCGACTATACTGTCCATGATTCCTGTAATACAGGAGCAACACCTCCGACTGTACTGTCTATGATTCCTGTAATACTGGAGCAACACCTCTGACTATACTGTCCATGATTCCTGTAATGCGGGAACAGCACCTCCGACTGTACTGTCCATGATTCCTGTAATACTGGAGCAACACCTCCGACTGTACTGTCCATGTTTCCTGTAATACTGGAGCAACACCACTGACTGTACTGTCCATGATTCCTGTAATACAGGAGCAAAACCTTCAACTATACTGTCCATGATTCCTGTAATACAGGAGCAACACCTCCAACTATACTGTCCATGATTCCTGTAATACAGGAGCAACAACTCTGACTGTACTCTCCATGATTCCTGTAATACTGAAACAACACCTCTGACTGTACTGTGCATGATTCCTGTGGAACAGGAGCAAGACCTCCAACTGTATGTCCATGATCCCTTTAATACAGGAGCAACATCTCCGACTGTATTGTCCATGATTCCTGTAATACTGGAGCAACAACTCTGACTGTACTGTCCATGATTCCTGTAATACTGGAGCAACACCTCCGACTATACTGTCCATGATTCCTGTAATACAGGAGCAACACCTCCGACTGTACAGTCCATGATTCCTGTAATACTGGAGCAACACCTCCGACTATACTGTCCATGATTCCTGTAATACAGGAGGAACACCTCCGACTGTACTGCCCATGATTCCTGTAATACTGGAGCAACACCTCCGACTGTACTGTCCATGATTCCTGTAATGCGGGAGCAGCACCTCCGACTGTACTGTCCATGATTCCTGGAAAACTGGAGCAACACCTCCGACTGTACTGTCCATGATTCCTGTAATACTGGAGCAACACCACTGACTGTACTGTCCATGATTCCTGTAATACAGGAGCAACACCTTCAACTATACTGTCCATGATTCCTGTAATACAGGAGCAACACCTCCAACTATACTGTCCATGATTCCTGTAATACAGGAGCAACAACTCTGACTGTACTCTCCATGATTCCTGTAATACTGGAGCAACACCTCCGACTGTACTGTCCGTGATTCCTGTGGAACAGGAGCAAGACCTCCAACTATATGTCCATGATTCCTTTAATACAGGAGCAACACCTCCGACTGTACTGTCCATGATTCCTGTAATACTGGAGCAACAACTCTGACTGTACTGTCCATGATTCCTGTAATACTGGAGCAACACCTCTGACTATACTGTCCATGATTCCTGTAATACAGGAGCAACACCTCAGACTGTGTTGTCCATGATTCCTGTAATGCAGGAGAGCACCTCCAACTGTACTGTCATGATTCCTGTAATACTGGAGCAACAACACTGACTGTACTGTCCATGATTCCTGTAATACTGTAGGAACACCTCCGACTGTGCTGTCCATGATTCCTGTAATACAGGAGCAACATCTCTGACTGTACTGTCCATGATTCCTGTAATGCAGGAGCAGCACCTCCAACTGTACTGTCCATGATTCCTGTAATGCAGGAGCAGCACCTCTGACTGTGCTGTCCATGATTCCGGTCATACTGTAGGAACACCTCCGACTGTGCTGTCCATGATTCCTGTAATACAGGAGCAACATCTCTGACTGTACTGTCCATGATTCCT
Source organism: Chiloscyllium plagiosum (assembly GCF_037043375.1). Taxonomy (NCBI): domain Eukaryota; kingdom Metazoa; phylum Chordata; class Chondrichthyes; order Orectolobiformes; family Hemiscylliidae; genus Chiloscyllium; species Chiloscyllium plagiosum. The sequence goes on from NW_028270157.1 coordinate 70,434,031, forward strand.
GTAATACAGGAGCAACACCTCCGACTATACTGTCCATGATTCCTGTAATACACGAGCAACACCTCTGACTATACTGTCCATGATTCCTGTAATGCAGGAGCAGCACCTCCAACTGTACTGTCCATGATTCCTGTAATGCAGGAGCAGCACCTCTGACTGTGCTGTCCATGATTCCGGTAATACTGGAGCAACATCTCCGACTGTACTGTCCATGATTCCTGTAATGCAGGAGCAACAACTCCGACTGTACTATCCATGATTCCTGTAATACTGGAGCAACACCACTGACTGTACTGTCCATGATTCCTGTAATACTGGAGCAACACCTCCGACTGTACTGTCCATCATTCCTGTGATACAGGAACAAGACCTCCAACTATATGTCCATGATTCCTTTAATACAGGAGCAACAACTCTGACTGTACTCTCCATGATTCCTGTAATACTGGAGCAGCAACTCTGTCTGTACTGTCTATGATTCCCGTAATACTGGAGCAACACCTCTGACTATACTGTCCATGATTCCTGTAATGCGGGAGCAACACCTCCGACTGTACTGTCTATGATTCCTGTAATACTGGAGCAACACCACTGACTGTACTGTCCATGATTCCTGTAATACTGTAGGAACACCTCCGACTGTGCTGTTCATGATTCCTGTAATACAGGAGCAACATCTCTGACTGTACTGTCCATGATTCCTGTAATACAGGAGCAACACCTCCGACTATACTGTCCATGATTCCTGTAATACACGAGCAACACCTCTGACTATACTGTCCATGATTCCTGTAATGCAGGAGCAGCACCTCCAACTGTACTGTCCATGATTCCTGTAATGCAGGAGCAGCACCTCTGACTGTGCTGTCCATGATTCCGGTAATACTGGAGCAACATCTCCGACTGTACTGTCCATGATTCCTGTAATGCAGGAGCAACAACTCCGACTGTACTATCCATGATTCCTGTAATACTGGAGCAACACCACTGACTGTACTGTCCATGATTCCTGTAATACTGGAGCAACACCTCCGACTGTATTGTCCATGATTCCTGTAATACAGGAGCAACACCTCCAACTATACTGTCCATGATTCCTGTAATACAGGAGCAACACCTCCAACTATACTGTCCATCATTCCTGTAATACAGGAGCAACAACTCTGACTGTACTCTCCATGATTCCTGTAATACTGGAGCAACACCTCCGACTGTACTGTCCATCATTCCTGTGATACAGGAGCAAGACCTCCAACTATATGTCCATGATTCCTTTAATACAGGAGCAACAACTCTGACTGTACTCTCCATGATTCCTGTAATACTGGAGCAACAACTCTGTCTGTACTGTCCATGATTCCTGTAATACTGGAGCAACACCTCCGACTATACTGTCCATGATTCCTGTAATGCAGGAGCAGCACCTTGGACTGTACTGTCCATGATTTCTGTAATACTGGAGCAACACCACTGACTGTACTGTCCATGATTCCTGTAATACAGGAGCAACACCTCCGACTGTACTGTCTATTATTTCCGTAATACTGGAGCAACACCTCTGACTATACTGTCCATGATTCCTGTAATGCGGGAGCAACACCTCCGACTGTACTGTCTATGATTCCTGTAATACTGGAGCAACACCTCTGACTATACTGTCCATGATTCCTGTAATACAGGAGCAACACCTCCGACTGTACTGTCTATGATTCCTGTAATACTGGAGCAACACCTCCGACTGTACTGTCTATGATTCCTGTAATACTGGAGCAACACCTCTGACTATACTGTCCATGATTCCTGTAATGCGGGAGCAGCACCTCCGACTGTACTGTCCATGATTCCTGTAATACTGGAGCAACACCTCCGACTGTACTGTCCATGATTCCTGTAATACTGGAGCAACACCACTGACTGTACTGTCCATGATTCCTGTAATACAGGAGCAACACCTTCAACTATACTGTCCATGATTCCTGTAATACAGGAGCAACACCTCCAACTATACTGTCCATGATTCCTGTAATACAGGAGCAACAACTCTGACTGTACTCTCCATGATTCCTGTAATACTGGAGCAACACCTCCGACTGTACTGTCCATGATTCCTGTGGAACAGGAGCAAGACCTCCAACTATATGTCCATGATTCCTTTAATACAGGAGCAACACCTCCGACTGTACAGTCCATGATTCCTGTAATACTGGAGCAACACCTCCGACTATACTGTCCATGATTCCTGTAATACAGGAGGAACACCTCCGACTGTACTGCCCATGATTCCTGTAATACTGGAGCAACACCTCCGACTGTACTGTCCATGATTCCTTTAATACAGGAGCAACAACTCTGACTGTACTCTCCATGATTCCTGTAATACTGGAGCAACACCTCCGACTGTACTGTCCATGATTCCTGTGGAACAGGAGCAAGACCTCCAACTATATGTCCATGATTCCTTTAATACAGGAGCAACACCTCCGACTGTACTGTCCATGATTCCTGTAATACTGGAGCAACAACTCTGACTGTACTGTCCATGATTCCTGTAATACTGGAGCAACACCTCTGACTATACTGTCCATGATTCCTGTAATACAGGAGCAACACCTCAGACTGTGTTGTCCATGATTCCTGTAATGCAGGAGAGCACCTCCAACTGTACTGTCATGATTCCTGTAATACTGGAGCAACAACACTGACTGTACTGTCCATGATTCCTGTAATACTGTAGGAACACCTCCGACTGTGCTGTCCATGATTCCTGTAATACAGGAGCAACATCTCTGACTGTACTGTCCATGATTCCTGTAATACAGGAGCAACACCTCCGACTATACTGTCCATGATTCCTGTAATACACGAGCAACACCTCTGACTATACTGTCCATGATTCCTGTAATGCAGGAGCAGCACCTCCAACTGTACTGTCCATGATTCCTGTAATGCAGGAGCAGCAACTCTAACTGTGCTGTCCATGATTCCGGTAATACTGGAGCAACATCTCCGACTGTACTGTCCATGATTCCTGTAATGCAGGAGCAACAACTCCGACTGTACTATCCATGATTCCTGTAATACTGGAGCAACACCACTGACTGTACTGTCCATGATTCCTGTAATACTGGAGCAACACCTCCGACTGTATTGTCCATGATTCCTGTAATACAGGAGCAACACCTCCAACTATACTGTCCATGATTCCTGTAATACAGGAGCAACACCTCCAACTATACTGTCCATCATTCCTGTAATACAGGAGCAACAACTCTGACTGTACTCTCCATGATTCCTGTAATACTGGAGCAACACCTCCGACTGTACTGTCCATCATTCCTGTGGAACAGGAGCAAGACCTCCAACTATATGTCCATGATTCCTTTAATACAGGAGCAACACCTCCGACTGTACTGTCCATGATTCCTGTAATACTGGAGCAACAACTCTGACTGTACTGTCCATGATTCCTGTAATACTGGAGCAACACCTCTGACTATACTGTCCATGATTCCTGTAATACAGGAGCAACACCTCAGACTGTGTTGTCCATGATTCCTGTAATGCAGGAGAGCACCTCCAACTGTACTGTCATGATTCCTGTAATACTGGAGCAACAACACTGACTGTACTGTCCATGATTCCTGTAATACTGTAGGAACACCTCCGACTGTGCTGTCCATGATTCCTGTAATACAGGAGCAACATCTCTGACTGTACTGTCCATGATTCCTGTAATACAGGAGCAACACCTCCGACTATACTGTCCATGATTCCTGTAATACACGAGCAACACCTCTGACTATACTGTCCATGATTCCTGTAATGCAGGAGCAGCACCTCCAACTGTACTGTCCATGATTCCTGTAATGCAGGAGCAGCAACTCTGACTGTGCTGTCCATGATTCCGGTAATACTGGAGCAACATCTCCGACTGTACTGTCCATGATTCCTGTAATGCAGGAGCAACAACTCCGACTGTACTATCCATGATTCCTGTAATACTGGAGCAACACCACTGACTGTACTGTCCATGATTCCTGTAATACTGGAGCAACACCTCCGACTGTATTGTCCATGATTCCTGTAATACAGGAGCAACACCTCCAACTATACTGTCCATGATTCCTGTAATACAGGAGCAAAACCTCCAACTATACTGTCCATCATTCCTGTAATACAGGAGCAACAACTCTGACTGTACTCTCCATGATTCCTGTAATACTGGAGCAACACCTCCGACTGTACTGTCCATCATTCCTGTGATACAGGAACAAGACCTCCAACTATATGTCCATGATTCCTTTAATACAGGAGCAACAACTCTGACTGTACTCTCCATGATTCCTGTAATACTGGAGCAACACCTCTGACTATACTGTCCATGATTCCTGTAATGCGGGAGCAACACCTCCGACTGTACTGTCTATGATTTCTGTAATACTGGAGCAACACCACTGACTGTACTGTCCATGATTCCTGTAATACAGGAGCAACACCTCCGACTGTACTGTCTATGATTCCCGTAATACTGGAGCAACACCTCTGACTATACTGTCCATGATTCCTGTAATGCGGGAGCAACACCTCTGACTGTACTGTCTATGATTCCTGTAATACTGGAGCAACACCACTGACTGTACTGTCCATGATTCCTGTAATACTGTAGGAACACCTCCGACTGTGCTGTTCATGATTCCAGTAATACAGGAGCAACATCTCTGACTGTACTGTCCATGATTCCTGTAATACACGAGCAACACCTCTGACTATACTGTCCATGATTCCTGTAATGCAGGAGCAGCACCTCCAACTGTACTGTCCATGATTCCTGTAATGCAGGAGCAGCACCTCTGACTGTGCTGTCCATGATTCCGGTAATACTGGAGCAACAACTCCGACTGTACTATCCATGATTCCTGTAATACTGGAGCAACACCACTGACTGTACTGTCCATGATTCCTGTAATACTGGAGCAACACCTCCGACTGTATTGTCCATGATTCCTGTAATACAGGAGCAACACCTCCAACTATACTGTCCATGATTCCTGTAATACAGGAGCAACACCTCCAACTATACTGTCCATCATTCCTGTAATACAGGAGCAACAACTCTGACTGTACTCTCCATGATTCCTGTAATACTGGAGCAACACCTCCGACTGTACTGTCCATCATTCCTGTGATACAGGAGCAAGACCTCCAACTATATGTCCATGATTCCTTTAATACAGGAGCAACAACTCTGACTGTACTCTCCATGATTCCTGTAATACTGGAGCAACAACTCTGTCTGTACTGTCCATGATTCCTGTAATACTGGAGCAACACCTCCGACTATACTGTCCATGATTCCTGTAATACAGGAGCAACACCTCCGACTGTACTGTCTATGATTTCCGTAATACTGGAGCAACACCACTGACTGTACTGTCCATGATTCCTGTAATACAGGAGCAACACCTCCGACTGTACTGTCTATGATTTCCGTAATACTGGAGCAACACCTCTGACTATACTGTCCATGATTCCTGTAATGCGGGAGCAACACCTCCGACTGTACTGTCTATGATTCCTGTAATACTGGAGCAACACCTCTGACTATACTGTCCATGATTCCTGTAATACAGGAGCAACACCTCCGACTGTACTGTCTATGATTCCTGTAATACTGGAGCAACACCTCCGACTGTACTGTCTATGATTCCTGTAATACTGGAGCAACACCTCTGACTATACTGTCCATGATTCCTGTAATGCGGGAGCAGCACCTCCGACTGTACTGTCCATGATTCCTGTAATACTGGAGCAACACCTCCGACTGTACTGTCCATGATTCCTGTAATACTGGAGCAACTCCACTGACTGTACTGTCCATGATTCCTGTAATACAGGAGTAACACCTTCAACTATACTGTCCATGATTCCTGTAATACAGGAGCAACACCTCCAACTATACTGTCCATCATTCCTGTAATACAGGAGCAACAACTCTGACTGTACTCTCCATGATTCCTGTAATACTGGAGCAACACCTCCGACTGTACTGTCCATGATTCCTGTGGAACAGGAGCAAGACCTCCAACTATATGTCCATGATTCCTTTAATACAGGAGCAACACCTCCGACTGTACTGTCCATGATTCCTGTAATACTGGAGCAACAACTCTGACTGTACTGTCCATGATTCCTGTAATACAGGAGCAACACCTCCGACTGTACTGTCCATGATTCCTGTAATACTGGAGCAACACCTCCGACTATACTGTCCATGATTCCTGTAATACAGGAGCAACACCTCCGACTGTACTGCCCATGATTCCTGTAATACTGGAGCAACACCTCCAACTATACTGTCCATGATTCCTGTAATACAGGAGCAACACCTCCAACTATACTGTCCATGATTCCTGTAATACAGGAGCAACAACTCTGACTGTACTCTCCATGATTCCTGTAATACTGGAGCAACACCTCCGACTGTACTGTCCATGATTCCTGTGGAACAGGAGCAAGACCTCCAACTATATGTCCATGATTCCTTTAATACAGGAGCAACACCTCCGACTGTACTGTCCATGATTCCTGTAATACTGGAGCAACAACTCTGACTGTACTGTCCATGATTCCTGTAATACAGGAGCAACACCTCCGACTGTACTGTCCATGATTCCTGTAATACTGGAGCAACACCTCCGACTATACTGTCCATGATTCCTGTAATACAGGAGCAACACCTCCGACTGTACTGTCTATGATTCCTGTAATACAGGAGCAACACCTCCGACTATACTGTCTATGATTCCTGTAATATAGGAGCAACAACTCTAACTGTACTGTCTATGATTCCTGTAATACTGGAGCAACACCTCCGACTGTACTGTCCATGATTCCTGTAATACTGGAGCAACACCACTGACTGTACTGTACATGATTCCTGTAATACTGGAGCAACACCTCCGACTGTACTGTCCATGATTCGTGTAATACAGGAGCAACACCTCCGACTGTACTGCCTATGATTCCTGTAATACTGGAGCAACACCTCTGACTATACTGTCCATGATTCCTGTAATGCGAGAGCAACACCTCCGATTGTACTGTCTATGATTCCTGTAATACTGGAGCAACACCTCTGACTATACTCTCCATGATTCCTGTAATACTGGAGCAACACCTCCAACTATACTGTCCATGATTCCTGTAATACAGGAGCAACACCTCCAACTATACTGTCCACGATTCCTGTAATACAGGAGCAACACCTCCAACTATACTGTCCACGATTCCTGTAATACAGGAGCAACAACTCTGACTATACTCTCCATGATTCCTGTAATACTGGAGCAACATCTCCGACTGTACTGTCCATGATTCCTGTAATACAGGAGCAACACCTCTGACTATACTGTCCATGATTCCTGTAATACAGGAGCAACACCTCTGACTGTACTGTCCATGATTCCTGTAATGCAGGAGCAGCACCTCTGACTGTATTGTCCATGATTCCTGTAATACAGGAGCAACAGCTCCGACTGTGCTGTCCATGATTCCTGTAATGTAGGAGCAACACCTCTGACTATACTGTCCATGATTCCTGTAATACTGGAGCAACACCTCCGACTGTACTGTCCATGATTCCTGTAATGCAGGAGCTGCACCTCTGACTGTATTGTCCATGATTCCTGTAGTACTGGAGCAACACCTCCGATTGTACTGTCCATGATTCCTGTACTACAGGAGCAACATCTCCGACTGTACTGTCCATGATTCCTGTAATACAGGAGCAGCATCACTGAATGTACTGTCCATGATTCGTGTAATACTGGAGCAACATCTCCGACTGTACTGTCCATGATTCCTGTAATGCAGGAGCATCACCTCTGACTGTACTATCCATGATTCCTGTAATACTGGAGCAACACCTCCGACTGTACCGTTCATGATTCATGTAATACAGGAGCAACACCTCCGACTGTACTGTCCATGATTCTTGTAATGCAGGAGCAGCACCATTGACTGTACTGTCCATGATTCCTGTAATGCAGGAGCTGCACCTCTGACTGTATTGTCCATGATTCCTGTAGTACTGGAGCAACACCTCCGATTGTACTGTCCATGATTCCTGTACTACAGGAGCAACATCTCCGACTGTACTGTCCATGATTCCTGTAATACAGGAGCAGCATCACTGAATGTACTGTCCATGATTCGTGTAATACTGGAGCAACATCTCCGACTGTACTGTCCATGATTCCTGTAATGCAGGAGTATCACCTCTGACTGTACTATCCATGATTCCTGTAATACTGGAGCAACACCTCCGACTGTACCGTTCATGATTCATGTAATACAGGAGCAACACCTCCGACTGTACTGTCCATGATTCTTGTAATGCAGGAGCAGCACCATTGACTGTACTGTCCATGATTCCTGTAATGCAGGAGCAGCATCACCAACTGTCCTGACTATTATTTCTTCCTTTACAATCAGTTTTTGATGTTGCCAGGCTGATAAAGGTTGAATCACTACAGCCCTGCCAGACCAAAGAGCTGCTCTCTCATTAGAGAGAGATGACTAGTGGGAATTTAACTTAATGGTCATTACGTCTCATGTGGGGGAGAGACTGAGAAGCGGAGTTCTTCATGGTAACCTCACCCAGTGCAGGAACTGAACTCACACTATTGGCACCACTCAGCAGCTATTCAGCCAACTGAGCTGACAATGAGTACGTTTCCAAAAGAGGAAACCCCCTCCACACCACCTCCAATCACCATGATGAAAACAACATTCATTACAGCAATGTATTTGTTTCCCGTTCTGAGCACTCCAACCACGATATCATCAACTGTTTGAGCTACACACCTAGGAGACAGATAATAGGCTTATCCATAATCACACAGTGGAAAAGAAAATGTGGTTTCAGTAGATTGTGATAACAAAACTCAGTGGCTTCAGTCAGTGTCACTATCGTAATGATTTTCTCACCTCTAACAGATTGCAAAAAAAAAAGCATTGGAAAGCAATCATGTCCATATCACTGGCATTGCGCGTGGGAGGGAATGTGCTAAAGAGGGAGCTAAAAGAGACTTAGGGGTGTTAGTTGAGTCATTGCTCACCAAGTTCACATGCCCTGGTCTATCTGAAGGTAATGTTCAGTCAGGCCAACCCTGAGGTGAATTGCCCTCGCATGCTGAAACTTCACATAGGTCATCCTGCTGACACAGAAAGTCAGAGACAAACAAATTGCAGATGCTGGAATCCAAAGGAGACAAGCAGGAGGCTGGAAGAACACAGCAAGCCAGGCAGCATCAAGAGGTGGAGAAGTCAACGCTTCGGGTGTAACCCTTCTTCAGGATAGTGTTTCACATCTCTCCACTTCCACGACATTCTTGAAAGGACTGTGTAGGCAACTGCAGTGACGTTATCAAAATAGTACATGCACAACGGTTTGGTAGTTAAAACTGGAAGGTTGAAATCTGGAAGATTGGATCCAGAAGATGTGAGACCAAGCATCAGAACAATATTTTGCATTCCATTCTGAATTACAATGGGACCCTTTTTAAAATATTTGTTCACAGAATGAATAACGAGAGAGAGAATAGGGCCTCTCAAGGATGAAAGTGGACATGTATGTGTAGGATTGCAGGAGATGGATGAGGTCCTCAATGAATATTTCTCCTCTGTCTGCAGAAAGACATGAAGACTTGGGAACTTGGGGAAGTTTGTGGCTATATCTTGGGGGCGGACCAAAGGAGGTGTTGGATGTATTAGAATGTATGAAAGTGGATAAATCTCCTGACCAGGGTTGACCTGACTGAACAATACCTTCACTGAACTCATCTCTGCATGCTTCAACACGGTCCTGTCCCCCTTAGTCCAAGAACTCCCCACCTATGTTCGGGACACCACCCACGCCCTCCACCCCCTCCATGATTTTCGCTTCCCCAATCCCCAATTCCTTATCTTCACCATGGACATCCAGTCCCTGTACACCTCCATCCCCCATCACGAAGGACTCAAAGCCCTCCGCTTCTTCCTTTCCCACTGAACCAACCAGTACCTTTCCACTGACACCCTCCTTCGACTGACTGAACTGGTCCTCACTCTGAACAACTTCTCTTTCCAATCCTCCCACTTCCTCCAAACCAAAGGATGAGCCATGGGCACCCGCATGGGCCCCAGCTATACCTGCCTCTTCGTAGGATATGTGGAACAGTCCATCTTCTGCAGCTATACTGGCACCAACCCCACCTTTTCCTCCGCTACATCGATGACTGTATCGGCACTGCCTGGTGCTCCCACGAGGAGGTTGAACAGTTCATCCACTTTACCAACACCTTCAACCCCGACCTCAAATTTACCTGGACCGTCTCAGACTCCTCCCTCCCCTTCCTAGGTCTCTGCATTTCTATCTTGGGCGACTGAATCAACACGGACATTTACTATAAACCGACCGACTCCCACAGCTACCTAGACTACACCTCCTCCCACCCTGCCCCCTGTAAAAACGCCATCCCATATTCCCAATTCCTTCGTCTCCGCCGCATCTGCTCCCAGGAGGACCAGTTCCAATACCGAACAACCCAAATGGCCTCCTTCTACAAAGACCGCAATCTTCCCCCCAGACGTGATCGACGATGCTCTCCACCGCATCTCCTCCACTACCCGCTCCTCAGCCCTTGAGCCCCGCCCCTCCGCCCTTGAGCCCCGCCCCGCCAATCGCCACCAGGACAGAACCCCACTGGTCCTCACCTACCACCCCACCAACCTCCATATGCATCGTATCATCCGTCGTTATTTCCGCCACCTCCAAACGGACCCCACCACCAGGGATATATTTCCCTCCCCTCCCCTATCAGCGTTCCGAAAAGACCACTCCCTCCGTGACTCCCTCGCCAGGTCCACACCCCCCACCAACCCAACCTCCATTCCCGGCACCTTCCCTTGCAACTGCAAGAAATGCAAAACTTGCGCCCACACCTCCCCCCTTACTTCCCTCCAAGGCCGCAAGGGATCCCTCCATATCCGCCACAAATTCACCTGCACCTCCACACACATTATATACTGCATCTGCTGCACCCGATGTGGCCTCCTCTATATTGGGGAGACAGGCCGCCTACTTGCGGAACGTTTCAGAGAATACCTCTGGGACACCCGCACCAACCAACCCAACCACCCCGTGGCTCAACACTTCAACTCCCCCTCCCACTCCACCCAGGATTCCGGCAGACCATAGCAACACAACGGCTGGAGGAAGAGCGCCTCATCTTCCGCCTAGGAACCCTCCAACCACAAGGGATGAACTCAGATTTCTCCAGTTTCCTCATTTCCCCTCCCCTCACCTTGTCTCAGTCAAATCCCTCGAACTCAGCACCGCCTTCCTAACCTGCAATCTTCTTCCCGACCTCTCCGTCCCCACCCCCACTCCGGCCTATCACCCTCACCTTAACCTCCTTCCACCTATCGCATTTCCAACTCCCCTGCCCCAAGACCCTCCTCCCTACCTTTTATCTTAGCCTGCTTGGCACACTCTCCTCATTCCTAAAGAAGGGCTCATGCCCGAAACGTCGATTCTCCTGCTCCTTGGATGCTGCCTGACCTGCTGTGCTTTTCCGGCAATACATTTTCAGCTCTGATCTCCAGTATCTGCAGTCCTCACTTTCTCCCTGACCAGATATATACAAGGACACTGCAAGAGGCTAGAGAGGAAATTGCAGGGGGCCCTGGATGACATTTTTGCATCATCATTAGTCGCGGATGAGGTCCTGGAAACCTGGAGGGGAGCGAATGTTGTGCCGTTATTCAAGAAAGGCTGCAAAGAAAAGCCTGGGAACTATAGACCAGTAAGCTTAACATCTGTGGTAGGTAAGTTACTTGATAAGATCCTGAGGGATAAGGCATTTGGAAAGACAGGGTTTGATTAGGAGTAGTCAGCATGGCTTTGTGTGTGGGAGATCATGCCTCACAAATTTGTCAGGGTTCCTTGATGAAGTAACCAGGAAGGTTGATGAGGGCAGGGCAGTAGGTGTAGTCTACATGGATTTCAGTAAGGCCTTTGATAAGGTTCCATAAGGTAGGCTGCTCTGGAAGGTTAGATCGCATGGAATCCTGGGCAAACTGGCAAATTGGATACACAACTGGTGTGGTAGAAAGCAGAGGGTAATAGTGGAAGGATGCTTGTCAGACTGGGGGCCTGTGACTAGTGGAGAGCTTCAGGGGTCAGTGTTGGACCCATTACAGTTTGTCATCAAAAAATGTGGTGCTGGAAAAGCACAACCAGTCAGGCAGCATCCGAATAGCAGGACAGTTGACATTTTGAGCATGATCTCTTCATCAGGAAATGGAAGCCTGCTCCTCGGACACTGCCTGACCGGCTGTGCTTTTCCAGCACCACACTTTTTGACTCTAATCGCCAGCATCCGCAATCCTCAATTTTTGCCATTACTGTTTGCTATCTGTATCAATGATTTGGATGAGAATGTACAAGGCATGGTTAGTAAGTTTGCAGATGACACTAAAGTAGACTGTATCGGGGGGGCAGTGAGGAAGGTTATCAGCAATTGCAGCAGGACCTTGATCAGCTGGGGAAGTGGGCTGAGAAATGGCAAATGGAGTTTAACATAGATAAGTATGAGGTCTTGCATTTTGGAAAGTCAAATCAAGGTAGGAGTTTTCTGGTGAATGGTAGGGCCTTAAGAAGTGCAGTGGAACAGAGGGAACTTAGAGTTCAGGTCCATGGTTCTCTGAAAGTTGAGTCACAGGTAGATAGGGCAATGAAGAAGGCTTTTGGCACTTTGGTATTGAGTATTGGAGTTGGGAAGTTATGTTGCAGTTATACAGGACTTTGGTGAGGCTGCACTTGGAGTATTGTGTTCAGTTGTGGTCACTCTGGTATAAGAAGGATGTTATTAAACTAGAAAGAGTGCAGAAGAAATTTACAAGGATGTTACCTGGTTTGAGTAATAGGGAGAGGTTGGACAAGTTAGGACTTTTTTCTTTAGAGTGTAGGAGGCTGAGGGAGGTCCTTTATAGAGGTGTATAAGATCATGAGAGGCATGGATAGGGTGAATGCACTCAGTCTTTTCCCCAGGGTTGGGGAATCAAGGACTAGAGGGTATCAGTTTAAGGTGGGAGGGGAAAGAATAAAAGGGAACCTGAGGGGCAACAGAGGGTGGTACGCATATGGAGTGGGCTACCAGCGGAAGTGGTTGAAGCGCGTACATTAACAACATTTAAAAGGCATTTGGACAAATACATGGATAGGAAAGGATTAGAAGGATATGGGCCAAGTGCAGGGAATTGCAGTTAGTGTTAAATAAGGACATGGTTCCATTCAAACAGGCTGCTTTGTCCTGGATGGTTTCAAGCTTCTTGTGTGTGTTAGAGCTGCACCCATCCAGGCATGCGGGGAGTATTCCACCACACCCCTGACTTGTAAATGATTGATATTGAGGAGACAGGAAGTGAGTGACTTGCTACAGCTTTCATAGTTTCTGACCTGCTCCTGTAGCCACTGCTGTTATATGGCTGATCCAGTTCAGTTTCTGACCTCCACGATGTTGGTAAGGGGGGAGGTGAAGTAGTGATTGTAATGCCTCTGAATGTCAAAGAGTAATGGTTGGGTTCTCTCTTGTTTAATTGCCAGGTCAGTTAGGAGGTGTGAATGCATGTTGCCATTCAACAGTCCAGCCTGAATGCTGTCCAGGTGTTACTGCATATGGCCATAAAGTACATCAGAGTTTGAGACCACAAGGACATAAAACCATAAAATCTAGCAGCAGAATTAAGCCATTTGGACTGTCGAGCCTGCTCTGCCATTTGATCATGGCTGATATGTTTCCCATTCTCCAGCCTTCTCCCCATAATCCTTGATCCCCTTACCAAGAACCGATGTAGCTTGAAGTTAGAAATTGTGCAATCATTGGCGAACAACTCCATTTCTAAATTACAATGGAGTGAAAGTCATTGAGGAAGCAGCTGAAGATGGCTGGCTGTCAGACATGACAATGAGGAACTCCGGCAAAAATATCCTGGAACAGAAATGACTGACCTCCAACAACTTGGGTTTGTGTGTGGCCCAGATTCTCTAGAATGGCTTTGATAGACTTCCTGCTGAATGTCAAGCCTCCCCAGTTCACACAGCAGCGGAACACTCTGCAGGCTGGGAATCAGGGATGTATTTACAACATAGAGGATTAAGGAATTCTTTCTCATCCTGCAATGTTCTCCAACAAGGTTATTCAGTAAAGCTGGAGACAGCTCCTATTTACTATTGCTCATAGAATCCCTACAATGCAGAAAGAGGATATTCAGCCCCTCAAGTCTGTACCAGCCCTCTGAAGAGCATCCCACCCGGACTCATCCTATTACCATAACCCTGCATTTTCCATGACTTAATCATCTAGCCTCCACATCCCTAGACACTATAGGCAGTTTAGCATGGCCAGTCCACCTAACCAGCACATCTTTGTTGTGTGGGAGGAAACCAGAGCATCCAAAGGAAACCACCCAGACATGGGGAGAATGTGCAAACTCCACACCGACAGTCACCTGAGAATGGAATCAAACCCGGGTCCCTGGTGCAGTACTAGCCACTGAGCTACCATGCCAACCAGCAAGGCTGCAGAGAGCTGATGAATGGAAGGAGATTGTCAGCCACTCCTTGAGAACTATTAACCTTCACTAACATCACCACAGATTGCCTACATGAACTGCTAAGAGGGGTCACAGGCCATTTCTCCCTCCAGATTGGCCTTATTAAGTGGATCACAGCAATGCTGTGCTGTCTCTCACCACTTCATTTTCCCCTCTGTCTCTTTCAAGACTTTGGCCGAGTTGCACTGTCCAGTTCTTTAACCTTCTCTCATGATTGTCTCCTGTACATCCATTGATCCTACATTCTGGCTACATTCACCATTGCTCTCTGATTTTTAAATGACAATTGAGTGCTTCCTTTCTGATACCCATTGGTATGAATTGGCCATCCTTTGAGTAAAGGATCAACTTCACTGAAGCCTCATTTGAACTAGATCAGGTCAGGGAGACTGATTCGCTCTCTAGAAGGACCAGAGTAAAACCACTGTAGTTTTACCAGAATTCAATCACTTTGCTTGTGCTTAGCTACATCAACTTCAAATGAGCAGATAGTGCTACATTTAATGTGCACAGTTGCTCCGTTAGGATGTGACCCCTAGGTTACTAGTCCTGTACCAGAAGCACTAAGCGATTGTGAAAAATCTGTCTAGGTCAAATTTGCTTCATAATTCTGAAAACCTCAACATCTTGTTCCAACCAAGATAACTGCAATTTGTTCCAACACAAACTAGATCAAAGGGATAAATGGGTAAACTCATTTCTACAATGTGTGATTGAGATTGGGTTCTGGACGATCATCAGAAAATTGGTTGGTGTTGGGGACACTCAACAATAGCTCTGTCCTCCTACACGTACTCTCAAAGATCTCAGTCCCCTCTGCTACTGCAACTTTAATTAAACCATAAACTTTATTGCAAAATTAGATTTTGTTTTGGTCCATGCTATAGGAAAGACATAATTAAGCTGAAGAGGGTTCAGAAAATATTTACCTGGATGTTACCGAGACTGGAGGGTTTAAATCTTAAGGATAGACTGGAACTTTTTGTCACTGGAGAGTTGAGGGATGACCTTACTGAGGTTAATAAACTTATGAGGGGTATGGATAGGATAAATAGACAAGGTCTTTTCCCTGGGGTGCGGGAGTCCAGAACTAGAGGGCATAGGTTTAGGCGGAGAGGGGAAAGATTTAAAAGGGACCTAAGGGGCAAATTTATCATGCAGAGGGTGGTGTGTTTATGGAATGAGCTGCCAGAGGAAGTGGTGGAGGCTGGTATAATTATAACATTTAAAAGGCATCCGAATGGGTATATGAATAGGAAGGGTTTGGAGGGTTATGGGCCAAGTGCTGGCCAATGGGACTAGATTAGGTTAGGATATCTGGTCAGCATGGACGAGTTGGACTGAAGAGTCTGTTTCCATGCTGTACATCTTTCTGACTCCATGACTCTAAGTCTGCTTTGCCATTTGATCATGGCGGGTTATTTGATGTTGGGATGAAAATCTAGTTTTTTTTTCAACATAATTGTGTCGAAGAATTTAACTGGAATAGTACAGTGGATGAGGGGGTCATTTTCCTGAAAGATTGGACTAGTTGAGAATATCTTGTGTTGAGTATAGAAGGTTAAGCAGAGATTTATAGAGGTGTTCCAAATCACAGACAGATTTCACATGGATGAGAAGCAGACTATTTCAATGGAGCTGGGGAATTGGTAAACAGAGAAGTCAGGTAAAAAAAAAAATGCTGTCAGAATGAGATGAAAAATGGGAGGTCTTTTATCCATGATTTGAAAGGGTGGTGAAAGCAGACTCAACAGTAACTTTCCAATGATAATTGGACAGACAGTTGAGAAGTAAAGAGTTGGCAGGATTCACGGGCAACAGAATGGGAAGGAGAGTTATTTGAACAGCTCTTTGGGAGAGCTGCCTTGGATGTAATGGACAGAATAAAAAACTGCAACGGCTGGAACAACTCAGCACGTCTGGTAGCATCTTCTGGAGAGAAAGCAGAGTTAACGTTTCAGATCCAGTGACCCTTCTTCAGAACTGATTGTAGGTAGGTACAGGTTGGTATAAATGCTGAAGATAGGATGTAGGGAGAAGGGAAGAGTAAGGACAGTAGGAGATAGTGTCCAGAGAGAGAGAGAACAACAGTTGGGCAGACAAAGGAGAGGGTAAAGGTCAGCCTGATAGAATGAATAGCTGTTAGTGGGACAATTAGTGGTTGACAATGGGTTGTGTGTAATAACAGACCATGTAAGGACAAAGCCTGTGTGGGGGCTGGGTAAGGACATGGTAGAAGATGCCTCAAGCCCTTCAATTGTTGAACTCGATATTGAGTCCTGAAAGCTGTAGGGTCTCCAAGCAGAAAGTGAGGTGCTGTTCTTCCAGCTTTATCTGAGCTTCACTGGAGCACCGCAGCAAGCCTGAGACAGACACATTGGCCAGGGAACAGGGTGGTGGGGTTGAAGTGGCAGGCAACTGGAAGCTCGGGTCTCTTTTGCTGACAGAACATAAATGTTCTGCAAAGTGGTCACCCAGTCTATGCTTCATTTCCCTAGTGAAAAGGAGACCCACATCGTGAGCAGCGAATGTAGTAGACACTAGATTGCGTGAAGTGCAGGTAAAGTATTGCTTCTCCTGGAGGGCGTTTTTGGGCTCTTGGATTGAGGAGGGAGGAAGTAAACAGACAGGTATTACACCTTCTGTGGTTGCAGGGGAAGGTGCTGTGGGGCTGTGGGAGGTTTTGGGAGTGAGGAAGGGGTAGACCAAGATAGCCTGGAGGGAATGATCCCCATGGAAGGCGGACAAAGGGAAGGGAGGGGAATACGGGTCTAGTGGTAGCATCCTACTGGAGGGGGGTGGAAATGGTTAATGATCCTAAGGATGTGGATGCTGCTGGGATGGTAGGTGAGAACAAGGGGGACCCTATCGCTTTTTTTTAAGACTAGATTACTTACAGTGTGGAAACAGGCCCTTCGGCCCAACAAGTCCACACCGACTCTCCAAAGAGCAACTCACCCAGACCCATTCCCCTATATTTACCCCTTTACCTAACACTACGGGCAATTTAGCATGGCTAATTCACCTAACCTGCACATTTTTGGACTGTGGGAGGAAACCCACGCAGACACGGAGAGAATGTGCAAACTCCACACAAACAATTGCCTGAGGCGGGAATTGAACCCAGGTCTCTGGCGCTGTGAGGCAGCAGTGCTAACCACTGTGCCACCATGGGAGGGAAGAAAGGAGGTGAGGGCCAAAGTGCAGGAGATGGGGCAGACCTGGCCAAGGGTTATGTCACCCATGATGCTGTGGAATCCTCGGTTGAGGAAGGAGGTGGACATTTCAGAGCCCCCCACCCCCGGCAAAGGTGGCCTCAATGGAACAGAGGCAACAGAGATGGGGGAATTGGCAGAATGGATTAGTCCTTAGAGTAAGCAGGGTATGAGGATGTATGGTCATGGTAACTATGACAGTCAGAATGGTTTGTAGTGGATATTAATATCCAGCCTATCCACAGAAATGGACACAGAGATGTCGAGGAAGGGAAGGGAGGACCAGGTGAAGGTCAGAGTGGAGTGGAAGTTGGAAGTGCAATTGATAAACTTTTCCAATTCCGGATGAGGAAGGAATGTCGTCAATATACTGGAGAAAGAGTTGTGGATGGGGGCCAGAATAGGATTGGAACAAGGAATGTCCCACATACCCCATAAAGAGACAGGCATAGCTGGGGACATACAGGTACCCATGACCACCCCTTTGATTTGAAGAAAGTGAGAGGAGTTAAAAGAGAAGTTGTTCGGGGTGAGGACAAGCTCAGCGAGGTGGAGGAGGGTGGAGGTGGATGGGGGCAGTTCAGGCCTTGGGTCCAGGAAGAAGCAGAGAACCCTGAGATGGTTTCTGATGAGGGATGGACATGCAAAGGGATCACAGGCTCATGGTAAAGAGGAGATGGCTGTTCATCACAAACTGGAAATTCTGAAGCATCAGAAGAATCACGGGAAGTGGGAAGTGTCTGGGCAAGAGACAACATGTTCTTCACTCAATCTGGTCATAGAATCATAGAGATGTACAGCACGGAAACAGACCCTTCAGTCCAACTCGTCCATACTGACCAGATATCTCAACCCATTCTAGTTCCACCTGCCAGCACCCGGCCCATATCCCTCCAAACCCTTCCTATTCATATACCCATCCAGATGCCTTTTAAATGTTGCAATTGTACCAGCCTCCACCACTTCCTCTGGCAGCTCATTCCATACACGTACCACCCTCTGAGTGAAAAATTTGCCCCTTAGGTCTCTTTTATATCTTTCCCCTCTCACCCTAAACCTATGCCCTCTAGTTCTGGTCACGTCCAATCCAGGGAAAAGACTTTGTCTATTTATCCTATCCATACCCCTCATGATTTTATAAACCTCAATAAGGTCACCCCCAACCTCAGACACTCCAGGGAAAACAGCCACAGCCTGTTTAGCTGCTCTCTGTAGCTCAAATCATCCTGGCAATATCCTTGTAAATCTTTACTGAACCCTTTCCAGTTTAATGGCATCTTTCCGAAAGGAAGGAGATCAGAATTGCATGCAATTTTCCAAAAGTGTCCTAACCAATGTCCTGTACAGCCGCAACATGACCTCCCAACTCCTGTACTCAATACTTTGAACAATAAAGGAAAGCAAGCCAAACACCTTCACTACCCTATCTACCTGTGACTCCACTTTCAAGGAGCTATGAACCTGCACTCCAAGGTCTCTTTGTTCAGCAACACTCCCTAGGACCTTACCATTAAATGTATAAGTCCTGCTAAGATTTGCTTTCCCAAAATGCAGCACCTCACATTTATCTGAATTAAACTCCATCTGCCACTTCTCAGGCCATTGGACCATCTGATCAAAATCCTGTTATAATCTGAGGTAACCCTCTTCGCTGTCCACTACACCTCCAATTTTGGTGTCAAACTTACTAACTAAATCTCTTATGCTCACATCCAAATTATTTATATAAATGATGAAAAATAGTGGACCCAGCACCGATCCTTATGGCACTCCACTGGTCACAAGCCTCTAGTCTAAAAAACAATCCTCCACCACCACACTCTGTCTCCTACCTTTGAGACAGTTCTGTATCCATATAGCGAGTTCTCCCTGCATTCCATAAGATCTAACCTTGCTCACCAGTCTCCTATGGGGAGCCTTGTCAAACACCTTACTAAAATCCATATAGATCACATCTACCGCTCTGCCTTCATCAATCCTCTTTGTTACTTCTTCAAAAAACTCAATCAAGTTTGTGAAACGTGATTTTCCACTCAAAGCCATGTTGACTATCCCTAATCAGTCCTTGCCTTTCCAAATACATGTACATCCTGACCCTCAGGATTCCCTCCTTGGTCTGCTGTATTCGTTGTTCACAATGAGGTCTCCTCTACACTGGGAAGACAGAATATAGACTGGGTGAACGCTTTGTGGAACACCTATATTCTGGTCACAAGAAAGACCCTGAGCTTCCAGTTGCCTGCCACTTCAACACCCCACCCTGTTCCCTGGCCAACATCTCTGTCTCAGGCTTGCTGCAATGCTCCAGCAAAGCTCAGTGCAAGCTGGAAGAACAGCACCTCATTTTCCGCTTCGGAACCCTGCAGCCCTCCAAACCCAATATCGAGTTCAACAATTGTAAGGCCTGAGTCCTTTCCCCCATGTCCTACACCTGAAAAGCACTTCACTCTCCACAATCCAGGAGCATCACTCAAACTCCACTCATCACCACCCCTGAAGATGTCAGAGATCAAAAGCAGTGCCACATGTCAGCCATACCTTGCCTCGGGCCCTTCAACTCATCCTGACGGTTGTCCAAGATACGATTCTTACCTTCTTACTGAAGGAAGCAGTCGACAGACAAGTACACATTTCATATAGAGCACATATGCTCCCTATTATTGTGACTGTGACTGTAATCCGAGTGGTCTGGGCTGATAGGTCAGGGTGGCATGGTGGCTCAGTGGTTAGCACTGCTGCCTCACAGCACCAAGGACTAAGGTTCGATTCCAGTCTAGGGCGACTGTATGTGTGGAGTTTGCACATTCTCCCCATGTCTGTGCGAGTTTCCTCCGGGTGCTCCGGTTTCCTCCCACAATGTGCAGGTTAGCGTGGATTGGTCACGCTAAATTGTGTGTCGAGAAGTGTGGAGCTGGAAACGTGCAGCCACTCAGGCAGCATCCGAGGAGCAGGAGAGTCGACGTTTCAGGCATAAGCCCTTCATTAGGAATGTGGAAAGGGAAGGGGGTTGAAACATAAATATGGGGGGGGGGGGCTGTGGGGAAGGTGGCAGGTAGATGCAGTTGGGGGGGTAATTGTGACAGGTTGGTGGGGACGGTGAAGCGGATAGGTGGGAAGGAAGTTGGGTAAGTCAAAGGGGTGGTGTCGAGTTGCTAAATTGCCCATAGTGTCCAGGGATATGTGGCTTAGCTGTGGGAAATGCAGGATTGTAGGATAGGATAGGAGGATGCAGGTCTGTGTGGGGTGGTGTGCACTCAATGGGCTGAATGGCCTGCTTCCACACTGTAGGCATTCAATGATAAAGAGCATTCATGACATGCTGCTGAATGCCAAACAGGTTTGTGAAAAACTCTAAAAACGTGAGATCAAAACTTCAACCTATTGGTGGAAAATGCAATTTTAGCCTCCAGCCAATTTAAATTCCCTTGGTTTCCTTTGTAGAAGCTTCTGTAAGGCTCCCTAATCGCTCTCTATTAAAGCTTGCATAATTTTACAGATCCCTGTTAGGTCCCCTCTCGAGCCCCTGACTTGATCAGCATTTCCAGAGACCTCTGCTGTTATTTCGGAGTTTCTATGTTCACTCTGTAACCTTGGCTGTTTGGGGCAGAGATTATCGAACACACAACAACGGAGCCAAAATCCTTACCTCCCATCAGGAACAGCAAGCCAGCCACATACTGCATCAGGCCCCGATCCCAACAGCAACCCAAGATCCCGATTATCCAGCCAAACAGGATGATGGCCACTGCCATTCCCATGAATCCAGCTGTCATCCGACGCAGATCTGCAATACAGAAAGGAGAAAACAAAATAAAGTCACAGCTCATTAAACATTACCAGGGAGATGTCCTTCCACGTGATGGTCTGCTGTCATAGAAATAACTATTTGACTAGGTTTTTCAGCCTGTTCTCCAAAGTAGCAATGGTCTTAATATCTTGGTATCTATGCGATCAAAGCTTTTCATCAAGCATTCATCAGGACCAGATGCAAGAGTGCCAAATTACAAAGGGTCATAGCAATTTAAATGAATGAAGGAAAGGATGCTGATTGGTCAAGACATTGCCATGGAGAAACCAATGGAGGCTTTAGGCTCCTGGGTAATTCCAAGAGATGAGAGGCAAGAGCCAGTTTCTTGTGTTTGCAGAGAATGGGTCCCTGTGTGTGAATATTGTGAATTTCGTGAGGTTTAAGCCACCTTACAAACTCAGCTGATTATCTTAAATTCAGCTCAAGAGCTCATAGGTCTCCATTGTTTTTGCCATTGTAATACTGTGGCCAATCAGAATCAACTTGCCAGCCTATCAGCACACTTTTTTTCTGTAGTATAATTTGTTGTGATCGTTTGAAATCTGGCATTCTTACATTGGTCTGGTGCTATCAAACACGTGCTGGAACTCAATATCATTCAGTTGAAAAAATGGCAGTCCTGACAGATCAGCCTTCACACATGGACAGGCAAATAAACCCCAGCGTCACTCACTGTAAAGCCAGGAAAATGATCTGCTTGCGTACGAATCATGCACGGAAACTAGGAGCAGGCCATTCAGCCTTTCGAGCCTGCTCGGTCATTCAATATGATCTTGGCTCTATTTCAAAGCCATTTTCCTACTTTCTTCCATATCCCTTATTGCCTTTAAAATCTAAAAACAATTATCTATCTCTTTGTTGATTACGTTCAGTAACCTGACCTCCATGGCTTCAGTGAGGGAATTCCTCAGCTTCACCATCCTCGAAGTGAAGACATTTTTCCTCACCTCAGTCCTAAATGGTCTGCCCGTATCCTCAGACTGTGCCTCCTGGTTCTAGATTCCCTAGCCCTCCCTAAATCTAGTCTGTGAAGATCTCGAGTCTTTTCCTTTTCAGACTGGGTGGGAAGATGGCGCACTCAATGGATCAACCTTGGCTGACAGGACAGTTTTTATGCTTATTCATTAATGAGATGTGGCATTGCTGGTTATACCGGTACTTATGGGTCATCCCTAATTGCCCAGAGGGCAGTTAAGAGCCAACCACATTGCTGCATCTCAGGTCAGACTGGGTAAGGATGACCAATTTCCTTCCCTAAAAAGACATTATTGATGGTATTTTTAAGAACAGCAAAAACAGGGGTTGCATTGTTGCCATTTATCCCAGAAACCCTATTCAATTCAAAGTTCCTCATCTGTTAAGGTGAGCTTGGAACTCACCACATCCCCAGATATTATCTGGATTCCGAGACCGGGTGATATTACCCACTTCGTTGCTGCTGCCCCAGGTAAATGTCAATTAAACTGCTTTGAGTTCAACAAGATCCTTGCACTCACCAGACATTTCTTTAGCGATCTTCCCCAGAATTCTTGCTCAAACATACTCTCCCAAAGGCGGATTTACACCACCCAGTCAATTACAATCAGTCTTCTGAGTCAGAATCAAGAGAAATAGTTGAGCCTAAGTCAATGAGCAACAGAACACTGCTCTAGAAATTGTGTTCCCTTGGCTTCTGGTCAGAAAACTAATCCTTTGATAGCCACCAAGAGGTTTGAGTAGAGGGGCTTGTAGCAGCTAGCTGATAGGATGGAGGATAAGAATGCTCCTTGGTCAGCTGACACAGGGAGGAAGGGTTGAAGAGAGAGATGGGCAGAATTCACACCTGGGTTTAAGAAACTTTATGAGGTGACTTGGGACCATGAACAGCAACAACCTTTTTCGTTTACCAAGGCATTTCTTAGGAGCATTCAAAGCAGCACACTGAGACCTAATAATGGTCCATATTAGTTCAGATGACCAAATGATTTGGTTAGATTTAAGGAGAGGGTCTTAAAGAACAATGTTGTGAGGTAGGGAGGCAGAGAGGTGTAGAGAGGGAATTTCAGGGCTTCACATGAAGATGAAAGCAGTTAAAATAAGATGCAAATGAAGCCCCTCCTAACGCCTAATGGGGAAAAGAAAAGTAAATCTATAAAATGATGCAGACTGCAGATCAATGGCTGGGCTTCAGGAAGCTGAGGTCCAGAGGACTGACAATGCTGGGAGCTGGAATCCAGGGGCAAATCTGGGATGATCAAGTGGTGTCTCAGCATTCATGGCCTAGAGTCAAGTGAGCTATTACAGGGGGAGGGAGGAAAGGCTGATGTGAGAGGGGGCACTAATCATCCTCAACATCCATTATGATTTTAATCGTTCCTTTCTTTAATGTAGCTTATATGATCTGCCTCTGCACAGCAACCAAGTACACTTGAACAGATTAAAGCGGCCTTCTCTCCTATAGTAAAGGTATCGTGTTCTTGCTGTGCTACTGGTCATATGGTAAACTTCCTCTTTCCTTTCCCCCCCGCCCCATTTTGCGGGTGTCAGTAAACTATTCAACTATTAGCCGAGCCATTTCTACCCTCCCCAAATCTCTATGCTGCTTTTTCCACCCCTCATTGTTGTGGGCTACCTTATGTCAGACTGCGAATGTGCAGGGGAGGGATTGGGCCAGCTCAGATCTCCCTGGGGATCCAATCCAGCACATCTCACCTGATGTTAACTAAATGCTGAATACAAAATGAGGAACAAAATGAAATATCTTGCTGATATTGCTATGTATTACTCTGAATGAGTTCAAACTCAGAGACCGCCATTAAGATGTTTTCATGGGTAATCAACTGCAAGCCATTAGTACTGAGCTACAGGACATTTTCTGTTATGATACTCGGATGAAAAGACTTGCATTTATGTCACGCTTTTCATAATCACCAAATGCCACAAAACCTTCACAGCCAATAACATGCTTTTGAAATGTTGGAGCTGTTATAACGTCAGCATTGTAGCAGTCAATCATACTCCAACCAACAACTTTCCTGATGAAGGGCTTATGCCCGAAACATCAACTCTCCTGCTCCTCGGATGCTGCCTGACTGGCTGTGATTTTCCAGCACCACAATCTCGAATTTAATCTCCAGCATCTGTAATCCCCACTTGCTCCCATCAACAACAGCATGATAATCATGACCTGATCATCTGGTATTGATAAAGATCACCCAGAACTTCATCACATCGGTGTAATGGGATTTATTCACATTCACCTGAACAGAGATACCATCACTTGGTGCAATATCTCATCTCAGCAACACAGTATCTTTGACAATACAGCATGTAGTCAGTACGGGAGCTGATTTTTGTATTCAGGCCCCAGAGTGGGATTTGAAACCAGAAGGTTTGTGATTCACAGGTGGGAGGGCCCTGTGCCACAGCTGACTCTCCACAAGGTGCTCCAATTCCAGAGAATGCAAAGTTCAAATCCCATTGTGGCAGTTTATATGAGTGCAGCAGTAGGCAATGATTGACTGTTAACTACCTAGCATAATTTAAATTTGACACCGATTCATCATGTATTACCCTTTTTTGTTGTGTTAAAATAGGTGCCTTGCATGCGCAAGGTATTTTCTGTCGAAAAAGTATAGGTACCTGTGTATCGGTACCTGTCGCTTCCTACATACAGAAGAACCTCGATTATCTGGCATTCGATTGTCTGAATATCAGATTATCCGGCAAGATTACGTTTGGGCAGCACGGTGGCACGGTGGTTAGCACTGCTGCCTCACAGTGCCAGAGACCTGGGTCAATTCCCGCCTCGGGCAACTGTCTGTGTGAAGTTTGCACATTCTCCCCGTGTCTGCGTGGGTTTCCTCTGGGTGCTCCAGTTTCCTCCCACAGTCCAAAGATGTGCAGATGAGGTGAATTGGCCATGCTAAATTGCCCGTGGTGTTAGGTGAAGGGGTAAATGTAGGGGAATGGGTCTGGGTGGGTTGCTCTTCGGAGGGTCGGTGTGGACTTGTTGGGCCGAAGGGCCTGTTTCCACACTGTAAGTAATCTAATCTAATCGCAAGGTCCTGATGCTCGCATTTGGTTATCGGGAATTCGATTAACTGAACAAAATACTCCCCGCTCTGTGTCCTTCGGATAATCAATGTTCCTCTGTATGCAGGTATGCTACACTGCCAGCCCAAGTGACAATCTTACATTGGTTGTCAGGGTAATGCTTTGCACACTTGGAATTGTTCAGCAAATGGTGTCCAATCACAGAATCACATCTAATGTTTTACAAGCGCATGCTGGTTGAATTTGAATTCATTTTAAAACAAAATTACCAGGTAATGATGAAAGAGCTTATATCAGTAAAAGTAACCAGGAAGCTGCTGGATTGCTAGAACTTAACTTATTCACTTCTGTTCTTCAGGGGAAGAAATCTGTCATCCTTGCTTGGTCTCACACACATTTGAGTGCAGGCTGAGTCATGAGTAGGATACGGTTAAGTGATTGGCAATGAAATTGGCCTCTGGAGTATAATGAGGGAAAATGGGAAAAAGACATTGTATGCAAAAACATTGGAGTACTCACAAATTTATGCTAAACATTGGTTAGAATCCCTAACCATAGAATCCCTACAGTATGCAACAGGCCATTCAGCCCATTAAGTCCGTACTGACCCTCCAAAGAGGATTTCACCCAGACCCACCCAATCCCTGCAACCTTGCATTCCCCATGGCTAACCCACCTGGCCTGCACATCCCCAGAACACTATGGGCAATTTAGCATGGTCAATCCACCAAACTTGCACATCCTTAGTCTGTGGTAAGAATCTGGAACACCCAGAGGAAACCCACACAGACACGCGGAGAATATGCAAAATCCACACAGACAGTCACAGAGTCAGAGAGATATAGAGCATGGAAACAGACCCTTCGGTCCAACTCGTCCATGCTGACTAGATATCCCAAGCTAATCTAGTCCCATTTGCCAGCACTTGGCCCATATCTCTCCAAACCCTTCCTATTCATATACCCATCCAGAGGCCTTTTAAATGCTGCAATTGTCCCAGCCTCCACCACTTCCTCTGGCAGCTCATTCCACACAAGTATTACCCTCTGCGTGAAAAAGTTGTCCCTTAGATCCCTTTTATATCTTTCCCCTCTCACCCTAACCCTATGCCCTCTAGTTCTGGACTCCCCCAATCCAGGGAATAGACTTTGTCTATTTACCCTATCCATGTCCCTCATGATTTTAAAACCTCTATAATGTCACCCCTCAGCCTCTGACGCTCCATGGAAAACAGTCCCAGTCTATTCAGCCTCTCCCTATAGCTCAAATCCTCCAACCCTGGCAGCATCCTTGTCAATCTTTTCTGAACCCTTTCAAGTTTTTCAACATCCTTCTGATAGGACGGAGACCAGAATTGCATGCAATATTCCGAAAGTGGCCTAACCAACATTCTGTACAGCCACAGCATGACGTCCCAACTCCTATACTAATCACCTGAACCCGGGCACCATGAGGTAACAGTGTTAACTACTGAGCCACCATGCTGTTCCGAGTAATGTCTTGGATTCTTCTGATAGAAAGGAAACTTAAACCATAAAAAATGTGCAGTGCGATTATAGTCAAGATGTAAGTGGATTGAGTGTCTAGTCTACAAAGTGGCTGGAATTTTTCAACACCAAGTTTGATAAGATTTGAATTAGCTATCAGAATCGTGGAGAGAATAGAGTTAGGGTTCAGATCAGGCAGAATGCCGAACTTGAGGGGCAAAATGACCTCCTATTGTTCTTAGCTTCCCATACCCCAGCATCTTCCTTTTCTCAATAGATGGTCATCAGCTGGTGCAAGGCTACTGCTTCACCTCCTTGACTCGCAAACCCTCTCTCCTCGGTGGAAAGGATTTATTGAGACAGAAAGATAGGGACGATCGTGAGGAGAATTATCGAATCTCACATGGCTGCAGACTGCTGGCAATATCAGACAGTGCAATTGCACTGATTGCCCCATTGATCAAGTCTCGTCTGATTTCTTCATTAAGCAATTACTCCTCTGCTTGACATGCAATATTCAGTTGACAAACGGCATGAAGGAGTAGGCAAAAAAAAAGGCTGGAGATTGAATTTGAGGAATCGGCTTGTGTCAGGTACACAGTGGAATTAAATTTTTGATGTCGTAAATCAATGGAGAAAGGTGAATATTGTGAAGGAGCTCGTTTTCACAGTGTCATTTATTTTGATGTCTGATAATGCCTGTCTTCCATCTTTCATCAGGCTTTTCTTAAAATAGTCACTCAGACGCAGACCGGGAGGCGTCTGGGGTAGGGGGTGGGGGGCATTGCGGTGGGGGGTGTAAGACGGTAGGGATAATGGTAGGTAATAACTCAATCTGACAAAGGCAGTCACAACATTCGTCTGCTCTTGCAGAATCACAGGAGCATACAGATAAGAGAAGGCCATTCAGCCCCTTAAACTTATTCTGTCATTCTTTTTGATTAAAGGTGAGTAAATGGAGCTAAATAATCTGCCATGATCTATGTCACTTGATATCGTGCCACATAAAAAAAGGTCTTAATCTTGATAGTTTTAACTGACCCCCATTTCCACAGCCTTTGTGGGACAGAGTTCCAGTTTAAGTGCTTCCTGATTTCATTTCCCAAAGTCCTGGCTCTGTATCAGAAATGTTACCTCATCTCAGAAGTTTGGCAGAATACTTAGAACTTGATCCTGACCTGTGTTAGGCAGACAAACCCAATGCCAATGCGAGTACACAGTCAATGGTAAATGGAACAGCAGTTTGCACTTGACATTGTCATTGTCTTCTCAGAGTGAAAGCAGGGGGAAGGAGAGGAGAGACAAGAATACAGTTGTGGGGGGCAAGAGCTCATTCTGCGGTGGCAGATTTTAGTGGGGGAGAGAGCTGGGACTCAGTCTACAGGCAAAAGGTGGAACAAGTTTAGTCTGTGATTCGAGAGAAAGTCACAAGTGATGCTGCGTGCAGTTGATTGATTGGTGAGTACTTTTCTTTTTTTCAAAACTTGGGTATTTTCTATAATTGTAATGTTGTGGCAATATTTATTAATAGTAGTAAAGGTTTGTTAGGTTGGTGGATCATTTACCTCAGCGAGACATTTTCAATCAGAGTATGCAGAATGTTTATCAAAATAATAAGAATATAAGTATATGCAAGGTGAGACATTCATTCAAATTTAATCAGTAAATGATTTAATTAACTAATTAGTTAAAGACAGTAAGGAGGGCAGGTGATGTGTGGAGGCTCCGTGTAAAGGTTTGCGTCTCAATGAACTTTGACCCAGAATCATGGAGTTGAAGTCAAAGTTACAGAGACTGAGACACGTCAGTGAGGGAGGAATTACCTGGACACTCTATTCCAGAGGGAGCTGGGGGGGTCACCTCATTTGATCTGTGGTGGAGGGTGTTACAGGGATTGGGGGGACAGAGGTGCTGCTGATAGGAATGCAATTGTGGCAAGGTTAGTATGGTCAGGGGGATAGTTCTCTGCAGGAGAGAATCCAGGAATTTGTTGTTGTTTGTTTGGTTCCCAAAATTCTGCTGTAATGGGGAGGTACTTCCAATGGGAGAGCAAGGCCTCCATTATCTTAGTCAACATGAGTACCAATGACTTTGGAAGGACCCGGGAAAGAGGTGTACTTAGAATATGAGCAGCTGGGGCCAAATTAAACAGCCTGGAATGGGGCAGCATGGTGTCTCAGTGGTTAGCACTGCTGCCTCACAGTGCCAGGGACCCAAGTTCAATTTCACCCTCAGGCGACTGTCTGTGTGGGTTTGCACATTCTCCCTGGTTTCCTCCTACAGTCCAAAGATGTGCAGCTTAGGTGGATTGGCTATGCTAAATTGTGAAAGTGAGGACTGCAGATGCTGGAGATGAGAGTTGAGAGTGTGGTGCTGGAAAAGCACAGCAGGTCAGGCAGCATCTGAGGAGCAGGAGAATTGACGTTTCAGGTAAAAGCCCTTCATCGTGAATCATCAGGAATGCTAAATTGCCTAGAGTGTCCAGGGGATGTGCAGGCTAAGTGGATTAG
The DNA here is from genome assembly GCF_037043375.1 of Chiloscyllium plagiosum. NCBI lineage: Eukaryota > Metazoa > Chordata > Chondrichthyes > Orectolobiformes > Hemiscylliidae > Chiloscyllium > Chiloscyllium plagiosum. The sequence continues at coordinate 70,463,744 of NW_028270157.1, forward strand.
CCATAGTGGATACAGGGTTAGAGTCGGGGTATGGGTCTAGGTAGGATGCTATTCAGAAGGACAGTGTGGACTCAATGGGATTCTATTATTCTTCTAAATCCTCAAAGGTTTGCTTGATTATCTGAGCCACAAGCAAACTGGCATAGGGAAAATAAGATTTGGGAGTTCAATGTGTTGTTCAAAGATTGACATAGGACAAATGGGTTTATCTTACTCGTGCACTGGCACCAGTACTGGGGCAAATGGGAATCATACCAATGGAACAGTCTTCACCCAAACCATGCTGGTAACTAATATTCTGTAAGCTGTGCATCCAGGACTTAACATATAGAGTGAGTGAGGGGATTGAGTGAGGGAAAATGTGATAAATTAAAGAGAGAGGACAAGGTGACAGAGTGAGACAGCGTTGAAGGAAGTGGTAATCAGTGTATCAGGAAAGGAACACAGTATGCCAGGTAAAGAACTAGAAGCGAGAGCAGGCCATTCAGCTCTGCCATTTGATATGATCGTGGCTATATCATCTGGGCTTCAACTCCACTCTCCTGCCCATTCTCCAACCCATTCCTAATTAATAACCTGTTTATCTCAATAGATAATGCCAGTGATTTTGAAAGTAATAAAAAGACAGAACAAAAGGCACTCTAACTGATGGCACTCAGCATTTGCAACACGATCGATGCATTGGCAGCACAAATAGAAGTAAATAGCTATGATCTAGTCATTATGGAGACATAACTGCAGGATGATCAAAGCTGGGAACTGAATGTGGAAAGGTATTTGACACTTAGGCAGCAGAGGCAAAAAGGAAAGCAGGCCATTCAGCCCATTGAATCCACACTGACCTCCAAAGAGCATCCCCACCCAGACCCAGCGCATCCCTGTACCCCGACACTTCCCATGGCTAATCCACCTGGCCTGCACATTCCTGGATAATTTAGCACAGTCAATCCAACTAACCTGCACAGCTTTGGACGATGGGAGGATACCCACACAGACACAGGGAGCACGTGTAAACTCCACACAGACAGTCACCTGAAGTGGAATTGAATCCAGGTCCCTGGTGCTGTGAGGTAGCAGTGCTAACCACCAAACTACCACACCACCCATTGAGCCACTGACATGAAGTTAGTGTTTCTGTGGTGGCTTTGTGATACAGCTATCTGATTATCGGTATTCCTTTATTTTCTTGTTTATTTGCTGTAATTTCTTTTCCTCTTAAATATTTCTTCAATTGCCTTTTGGCTCTTACTATTCAATAGAATCTGCTTCCATCTACCTTTCAGTGCATTCTAGGTCCATGTATTCTCGTATATAAAAACCAAATGTTGCATCACATCACCTCTGGTTTTGTTTCACAATCAGGAAGAGAGCTAAGAGTTGTCATTCCAGAGTCAAACAAATGGAGCGATCAAAAGATACAGTTTTTGAAGAGGGTCTTGAGCGAGGAGAGAGAAAAAGAGATGTTTAGTGAGGGCAACTCAGAGATTAGCCACTATGGAGGAATGTGAGGATGTGTCAGAGACCAGAATTGGAGAAAGGCAATGAATTTCAAGTATCATTGAGCCGATGTCTGTAATACAGAAGAGGTGAAGACGCTGAGGGGTTTGGAATTAAGGGTGTGAAGTTTAAGTTGCTGGAATGGGTGGCAGATTAGGTCAGCACGCACAGTGGGTGATGAATAAATGGGGCTTAGGATAGGAGTAGCAAACTAAAAGATGTCTGGACAGATACATGAGGGGAATATGAAGCAAACGCAGGCAAATGGGACTAGTTTAGTTTGGGGAACTTGATCAGTTTGGATGAGTTGGGCTGAAGAGTCTGTTTCCATGCTGTATGATAAGATCATTCCAATCACAGACTTGAGGTAAAGGAATCAAACGCTACTCTCCACATCCCACCAGTTATCATAGAACCCCTACAGTGTGGAAGCAGGCCGTTCAGTCCATGCCAACCCTCTGAAGGGCATCCTACCCAGACCCAATCCCCTACCATTTCCCATGGCCAATCCACCTATCCTTTGGATTGTAGGGGGAAATTGGAGCACCCAGAAGAAACCCATGCAGATATGGGGAGAACATGCAAACCCCGCGCAGTCACCGAGGATCCCTGGCATGGTGAGGCAGCAATGCTAACCAATGAACCACCATGCCATAATTCACAGGATGCCTTAATCACACGTCTAAAGATCGTGAAGTGGCCTATCCAGTCCCATGAAAACCCATCACCCTGAGTAGACACCATCCTTAAATTGAAGGATAGCTGACGATGATACAGAGTTTAATTAGACTGAACACTTTCTTAACAACATGGTAACATCATTGTTACAGAAACATACAATGTAGCCACAAACAGGAATAGTTTGACTCACATTTTCTTGCCCTCAGGCTGGCAGTGAATTCAGACCTGAAACTCAATCTGAACTTAATAGGCAGTCAATGTTGGGACTGAGGACTTAACTTTCGGAAGGAATTCAAACAAACAACTGGCAGCTGTAAGCTAAAGGCTTTTAAACAAATGGAGCAATAACATCTCCAGCACACGCTCATAATAAAATGGTGGAGACACATGTCCATCTTTCAAGCTCAGATTCTCCAGCCGTACTACAGATCTTTATTGCCTCATGTCACAGTTTCGCTAGATCTACTCCAAGACTCTGTCAGTTGTGGGGTCCAAGGTGTAACAGTGTTCGGTGTCTACTTTAAGCTGCCTGTCTATCACTGAATCACAGCAGGGTCACTGTGTGGAAGGATGCCATTTGGCTCATCATGCCTGTACAAGTACAGTATTAACTAGCATTTTAACTTAGTATCAATCTCCTACCTTTTCCCCGTGACCCTGCACACTGTTTCTAGTTAAATAACCATCCAATGGTCTTGAGAAAGCCTCAATTGAGTCTGCCTCCACCAGACGTTCAGACAGTGCATTCCACTCCCTGAGTGAGAGTTTGGGGTCTCTCAGCTTGCATTTGTTTATTTTGCAAAACACATTAAATCTGTGGCTCTCAATCCATTTCCAACAGTAACTGTTTCTCAATCCATTTCCAACAGTAACAGTTTCTCCCCATCCACTCTGTCCAGATGCCTTGTGATTTTTGCAAACACCTCATAATCTTCCTTTAACCTTCTCCTCTTCAAGGGACGGTGTTCCAACTTCCTTTGGCTGAGGTTTCTCATTCCTGGAATCATTTGTATGTCTGGCTATTCACCACCAGTCTCCAACCACCTCCAGAACATTTACTAACTTCTGAGTAACCTCCCTCCAATTAGGATCGTCCTGTGGATCACTGCATTTGCTTCATGATTTGGAATTGAAACCTATCTCATGACTGCTGATATTATTCAAACATCCACATAATGGAAAGACTCACCAGCAGCTCCCCACTTAAGGGCTCTTATCAGCAAATTATACCTCGGGTATATCTCCACTACCCTGGCATCGTCCTTCTCTGTACAGTTCCTCTGGCCCTTAAGTTTCATTGAACAATCATCATTCACCCAAGTTCCACTTTTCTTATTGCAATATTTTCATTGCTTTCCTCTCTCAGCTTCTTCACACTCTCAGTGAGTTTGATTTCTGTACATTCATAGAAACCTTATAGTGTGGAAGCAAGCCATTCAGCCCATTGAGTTCGCACTGATCCTCTGAAGAGCATGCCACCCAGACCCTACTCTCTCACCCTAACCCTGTATTTCCCATGGCTAATCCATCTAGCCTGCACACTATGGGACAATTTAGCATGGCCAATCCACCTAAACTGTGCACCTTTGGACTGTGGGAGGAAACCGCAGCATAGAGGAAAGCGCACAGACACGGGGAGAATGTACAAACTCCACAGTCATCCAAGTGTGGAATTAAACCCAGGTCCCTGGCACTGTGAGGCAGTAGTACCAACACCTTCCACCCCGACCTCAAATTCACCTGGACCGTCTCAGACCCCTCCCTCCCCTTCCTAGACCTTTCCATTTCTATCTCGGGTGATCGAATCAACACGGACATTTACAATAAACCGACTGACTCCCACAGCCACCTAGACTACACCTCCTCCCACCCTGCCCCCTGTAAAAATGCCATCCCATATTCCCAATTCCTTCGTCTCAGCCGTATCTGCTCCCAGGAGGACCAGTTCCAATACCGTACAACCCAGATAGCCTCCTTCTTCAAAGACTGCAATTTCCCCCCAGATGTGGTCGACGATGCCCTCCACCGCATCTCCTCCACTTCCCGCTCCTCCGCCCTTGAGCCCCGCCCCTCCAACCGCCACCAGAACAGAACCCCACTAGTCCTCACCTACCACCCCACCAACCTCCATATACAGCGTATCATCCGCCGTCATTTCTGCCACCTCCAAACGGACCCCACCACCAGGGATAAATTTCCCTCCCCTCCCCTATCAGCGTTCCGAAAAGACTACTCCCTCCGTGACTCCCTCATCAGGTCCACACCCCCCACCAACCCAACCTCCACTCCCAGCACCTTCCCCTGCAACCGCAAGAAATGCAAAACTTGCGCCCACACCTCCCCCTTTACTTCCCTCCAAGGCCCCAAGGGATACTTCCATATCCGCCACAAATTCACCTGCATCTCCACACACATCATTTATTGCATCCGCTGCACCCGATGTGGCCTCCTCTATATTGGGGAGACAGGCCGCCTACTTGCGGAACGTTTCAGAGAACACCTCTGGGACACCCGCACCAACCAACCCAACCACCCCGTGGCTCAACACTTAAACTCCCCCTCCCACCCCACCAAGGACATGCAGGTCCTTGGACTCCTCCAACCCCAGACCATGGCAACACGACGGTTGGAGGAAGAGCGCCTCATCTTCCGCCTAGGAACCCTCCAACCACAAGGGATGAACTCAGATTTCTCCAGTTTCCTCATTTCCCCTCCCCCCACCTTGTCTCAGTCAAATCGCCTTCCTCACCTGCAATCTTCTTCCTGACCTCTCCGCCCCCACCCCCACTCTGGCCTATCACCCTCACCTTGACCTCCTTCCACCTATCGCATTTCCAACGCCCATCCCTACCTTTTATCTTAGCCTGCTGGACACACTTTCCTCATTCCTGAAGAAGGGCTCATGCCCGAAACGTCGATTCTCCTGCTGCTTGGATGCTGCCTGACCCGCTGCGCTTTTCCAGCAACACATTTTCAGTGCTAACCACTGAACCATTGTATGATCTCTCCTCTTAGATGAGTGCCTTCTTTGAATTCCTTAGTATCTTTCTCCACATAAATGCTCCAAATCGATGTTCACGGTCACTCACTTGGAGTTATCATCTCAGGTACACTCTCTTTTGGCACAAACAAAGCCGGCTGAAAACTACTTCATATTTCTCACCACACACATTCCACTGCGGAGTGGACTCGATGAGCCGAATGGCCTTACTTCCGCTCCTATGTCTTATGTTCTCTTCGAACCTTACTTATTTATGTGTATTCCAAGGAAACATGCTCTCCGGTCACTCGTGTGGATACTTCCAACTTTCACTTCCCATTTCAATGATCCAGCCTCTACAACTCCCTGCGGTCGAGAATTCCACACATTCCCTACCCTTTGAGAGAAGAATTCCCTTCTTTTCTAAGTTTTAAGTAACAGTTCACTTATTGTATAACTGGTCCCCCAATTTGAGACTCCCCCACTCGCATTTGTCCTCTCAAGTCCCCTCAGAATCTTATATATTTTCAATAAGATCACCCCTTATTCTTCCAAACTCTAATCAGTAACTCATTTAGCTGTTCTTAATGTGCCAACCCCTTCCTCCCAGGAATCAGCCTCATGAATCACTGTTACTGCCTCCAAAGACAGTAAATCCTTTATTAAATTTGGGGCAAAAGCCGTCCACAGTACTCTAGGTGCAGCCTTAACAACAGCTGTAAAAAACATGCCCATGTTTTAACTCCAAGATCTGAAGAGAAGTGACTGTCCCAATCAAATAGAGGAAAGAAGAGCAATACTTCACTAAAAGAAAATCGTAATTGTCAAATATAAAATTCAGAGTAATAACAAAAAACAAATTATTGGAAAACTGGAAAATACGAATTAAACACAAATGTATAGATTGAAAGATTTAAATTATTACAGCAATTGATTATGCTTTCATATGTAGCAATGATTTAACTTACTGACATTACATACCACAGAAAATCTTAGTTTATTCATTTCTCATCTTATTGTGCATCGCCTGTACTACAATCGCTACAATTACAAAATTACTACAATTATCATCTTATATCATATCATTCGGACGAAGGGCTTGTGCCCGAAACGTTGATTCTCCTGTTCCTCGGATGCTGTCTGACTTGCTGTGCTTTTCCAGCACCACACTCTCGATTCAATACTCCCCACTTGCCTGGATGAGTGCAGCCCCAACAACACTCAAGGAGCTTGACACCATCCAGAACGAAGCAGCCTGCTTGTTTGGCACATCCACCATTTTCAACATTCACTCTCTTCATCTTCCTGCACAGTAGTAGCAGTGTGTACCATTTACAAGATGCACTGCAGAAATTCATCAAGGCTCTTTAGACAGTACTTGCCAAACACACAACCATTTCCATCTAGAAGGACAACAGCAGTAGATAGAAACACCACCATTGTCTAGTTCCCCTCCAAAACGCCATCCTGATATCAGAAATACATCGCCATTCCTTCACTGTCACTGTGTAAAATCCTGGAATTCCCTCCCCGAGGGCATTGTTGGTCTACTTATGGATTGCAGTAGTTCAAGAAGATAGCTCACCACCACCTTCTCAAGGGTAACTAGGGAGGGGCAATAAATGCTGGCCCAACCTGTGATACCTACATTTCACAAACAAATTTTTAAAAAACTCTATCCAAAATGATTCCATATTTGCTTCATATGCTCTCTCACCTGTGCCTCAACATTGTACACTGTATATATTGGTGCATGGCCAAATATGTTTCTTCTAATACTCCTGGCTAAACAATTTATATCAATCCAGATATGTATCCTACTGCTTAGAATCATTCTACCATGTGACTCTGACATTAATGATGTTCAATCTATCAATTGCTGCAAAACTTTCCAGGTCACATATCTTATTTGTCAGCCTTTCTTGCATTAATGCAAGCACAGCTCCAATAGATTTTACCTTCCCCTTTGTTTTCTGTTTATACGTGGGATGTGGGCGATGCTGGAAAAACCAACATTTAGTGCCCATCACTCATTGTCCTCGATGCAGTCTGTGTGTTGGAGCTATTCCCAATGGTGTTGTGAGGAAGGGGAGGCAGATCTAGCCAAGATAGATTTTTGATTGTAGCCATGATGTGGAGGAGCCAGTGTTGGACTGGGGTGGGCAAAGTTAAAAATCACACAACACCAGGTTCTAGTCCAACAGGTTTATCTAAAAACACTAGCTTTTGAAGCGCTGCTCCTTCATCAGGTAACTGTGGGATAGGATCATAAGACACAGAATTTATAGAAAAAGACTATAGTGATACAATAATACATTGAACAAACCATGATTGTCAATCTTTTAGAATGGACTTGCTGGTTTCGGTTCGTTACTGTGTAAATCCCAGAACTTCTTTTAAGTCACTTTCTCAAGATGACTTAAGGTTTTATAACAAAAGGTAACATCTCAGCTGACTCACATCTTTAAGGCATTGTCTAAACTGAGATGTCACCTTTTGTTATAAAACCTTAAATTATCTTGAGAATGTGACGTAAAAGAAGTTCTGGGGTTTACATATTAATGAACCAGCAAATCCATTCTAAAAGATGGAAGACTTAACAATCTAGGTTGTTCAATGTATCATTGTATCTCTGTAACCTTCAACTATAATTTCTGTGCCTTATGGTCCTGCTTCACAACCACCTGATGAAGGAGCAGCGCTCCGAAAGCTAGTGCTTCCAAATAAACCTGTTGGACTATAACCTAGTGTTGTGTGATTTTTTAGATTTTTGATTGACAAGGGAGTCAAAAAAAGGGGGCGCTGTCAGGTTGGAATTTTGGAGTTCAGGCCACAATCAGGTAACCCATGGTCTTACCAAGTGGGGAGTAGGGTGCAGGGGAGGGAAAGGCCCATTCCTGCCCCTAATTTGAAATCTCGTCAGTTTGTACATGTGTCAAAACAAGTTACAATCCAGGGCAGATCTTTGTTCTAATCATAGAATCCCTACAGTATGGAAACAGGCCATTTGGCCAACAAGTCCATACCAACCCTCCAAAGAGTAACCCTCCCAGACTCATTCCCCTAAACTATTACTTTACACTAATGCACCTGACCTACATATCTCAAAACACTATGGGCAATTTAGCAACCTCTCACCCTCGGAAGGTGCAGCCTTCCACTCCCTCCGCTCCAACCTCACCCTCACCATCAAACCGGCAGACAAGGGAGGCGCAGTGGTAGTTTGGCGCACCGATCTTTATATTGCTGAGGCTAAACGTCAGTTCACGGACACCTCCTCCTACTCCACATTGACCATGACCCCACCTCCCACCACCAAACCATCATCTCCCAGACCATCCATAACCTCATCACCTCAGGGGATCTCCCATCCACCGCCTCCAACCTCATAGTCCCACAACCCCGCACCGCCCGTTTCTACTTCCTGCCAAAAATCCACAAATCTGACTGCCCCGGTCGACCCACTGTCTCAGCCTGCTCCTGCCCCATCGAACTCATTTCTGCATACCTCGACACTGTCGTGTCCCCCTTAGTCCAAGAACTCCCCACCTATGTTCAGGACAAAACCCACGCCCTCCACCTCCTCCATGATTTTCGCTTCCCCGGCCCCCAATGCCTTATCTTCACCATGGACATCCAGTTCCTGTACACCTCCATTCCCCCATCACGAAGGCCTCAAAGCCCTCTGCTTCTTCCTTTCCTGCCGTACCAACCAGTACCCTTCCACTGACACTCTCCTTCGACTGACTGAACTGGTCCTCACTCTTAACAACTTCTCCTTCCAATCCTCCCACTTCCTCCAAACCAAAGGAGTAGCCATGGGCACCTGCATGGGCCCCAGCTATGCCTGCCTCTTCGTAGGATATGTGGAACAGTCCATCTTCCGCACCTACACTGGCACCACCCCCCACCTTTTCCTCCGCTACATTGATGACTGTATCGGCGGTATCTCGTGCTCCCATGAGGTGGTTGAACAGTTCATCCACTTTACTAACACCTTCCACCCCGACCTCAAATTTACCTGGACCGTCTCAGACTCCTCCCTCCCCTTCCGTGACCTCTCCATCTCTATCTCGGACGACCAACTCAACACGGACATTTACTATAAACCGACTGACTCCCACAGCTACCTAGATTACACCTCCTCCCACCCTGCCCCCTGTAAAAATGCCATCCCATATTCCCAATTCCTTCGCCTTCACCGCATCTGCTCCCAGGAGGACCAATTCCAATACCGAACAAACCAGATGGCCTCCTTCAAAGACCGCAGTTTCCCCTCAGACGTGGTTGACGATGCTCTCCACCGCATCTCCTCCACTACCCGCTCCTCTGCCCTTGAACCCCACCCCTCCAATCGCCACCAGGACAGAACCCCACTAGTCCTCACCTACCACCCCACCAACCTCCAGATACATTGGATCATACTTTGTCATTTCCGCCACCTCCAAACGGACCCCATCACCAAGGATATATTTCCCTCCCCTCCCCTATCAGCGTTCCAGAAAGACCACTCCCTCCGCGACTCCCTCGTCAGATCCGCACCCCCCACCAACCCAACCTCCACTCCCGGCACCTTAACCTGCAACCGCAAAAAATGCAATACTTGCACCCACACCTCCCCCCTCACTTCCCTCCAAGGCCCCAAGGGATCCTTCAATATCCATCAGAAATTCACCTGCATCTCCACCCACATCATTTACTGCATCTGCTGCACCCGATGTGGCCTCCTATACATTGGGGAGACAGGCCGCCTACTTGCGGAACGTTTCAGAGAACACCTCTGGGACACCCGCACCAACCAACCCAACCGCCCCGTGGCTGAATACTTTAACTCCCCCTCCCACTTCACCAAGGACATGCAGGTCCTTGGACTCCTCCATCGCCAGACCATGGCAACACGACGCCTGGAACCCTCCAGCCACATGGGATGAATGCGGATTTCTCCAGCTTCCTCATTTCCCCTCCCCCCACCTTATCTCAGTCCCAACCCTCAGACTCAGCACCGCCTTCTTGACCTGCAATCTTCTTCCCGCCCCCTCCGCCCCCACCCCCTCTCCGGCCTATCACCCTCACCTTAACCTCCTTCCACCTACCGCATTCCCAATGCCCCTCCCCCAAGTCCCTCCTCCCTACCTTTTATCTTAGCCTGCATGGCACACCCTCCTCATTCCTGAAGAAGGGCTTATGCCCGAAATGTCGATTCTCCTTCGCCTTTGATGCTGCCTGACCTGCTGCACTCTTCCAGCAACACATTTTTAAGCAATTTAGCATAGCCAACTCACCTAACCTGCACATTTTTGGACTGTGGGAGGACACCCACGCAGACACAGGGAGAATGTGCAAACTCCACATAGACAGTCGCCTGAGGCTGGAATCGAACCCAAGCCCCTGGCACTGTGAGGCAGCAGTGCTAACCACTGGGCCATTATGCCACCCAGCACCAGTCTCTGTGGCGCAATGGGTCAGCAAGTTTAGCTGTTAACTGGAACCATAGAATCCCCATAGTGTGGAAATAGGCCATTTGGCCCATCAAGTCCAGACCGACTCTCCAAAGAGCACCCTTCCCACATTCACCCTATCCTTATACCCCTGCATTTGCCCATGGTTAAACACTGTGGGCAATTTAGCATGGCCAATTCACCTAACCTGCACATATTTAGACTGTGGGAGGAAACTGGAGCACCCGGAGGAAACCCACGCAGCCAAGGGGGAGAATGTGCAGTTGCCCAAGGCTGGAATTGAATGCAGGTCCTGGTACTGTGAGGAAGCAGTGCTGACCATTGCGAAAGATCAGTGGTTCGAGACCACCCAAGGATAAAGCCCTCCATACTTTGGGGTGGGGCTGGTAAGCACTGTTGCCTCACAGTGCCAGGGAACTGCATTCGATCCAATCTCGGGCGATTGTCTGTGTGGAATTTGCACATTCGCCCTGTATCTGCATGGGTTTCCTCTGGATGCTCTGGCTGCTGCCGCATGACTGAATGTCATTGGATGCAATAAAGCATTGAAATTATTAATTCCGTGCTCTAGATTATAGCATTGTGACCAACTCTACTGTGACTGCAAAAGAATTTTTGTAGTCCCTCCGGGGTGGCACGGTGGCACAGTGGTTAGCACTACTGCCTCACAGCACCAGCGACCCGGTTTCAATTACTGCCTCGGGTGACTGCCTGTGTGGAGTTTGCACATTCTCCCTGTGCCTGCGTGGGTTTCCTCCAGGTGCTCCGGTTTCCTCCCACAGTCCAAAGATGTGCACGTTAGGTGAATTGGCCATGCTAAATTGCCGTAGTGTTAGGTGCAAGGGTAAATGTAGGGGGATGGGTCTGGGTGGGTTGCTTTTCGGAGGGTCGGTGTGGACTTGGTGGCCGAAGGGCTTGTTTCCACACTGTAGGGAATCTAATCTAATCTAATATGCAGGTCAGATGGAATAGTCATGCTAAATTGCCCAGTGTCCAGGGTTTGCCAGGCTAGGTGGATTAGTCATGCGGAATGCAGGGTGACAGGTTTGGGGATTGGGTAGGATGGTCTTCAGAGGTTTAGCATGGACTGTTTCTAAATTCCCCTTGGATGAAGTTCACTGGAGGCGTGCTGCTCCAGGATATGTGTCCATTTGGTTCAAAGCAGCGTTGATGCAGCTGCCTTGTCAACCTGCCAAGACCCGATTAAGCCCAGCACTCTCGATAAAATGAAATGATCATTTTTATTTCTCCGGAGCTCTGGCTGCTTTCGACAGAGTTGTAAACAAGTTGTTACACTGCAGGGGAGATAAAACAGTGGAGAACTTGCAAGAAGTGAATGGAAGAAATGAATAAGCCGCAGAAACTGAGACTGCAATGTTACCCTCGCCAATCATTGTGCAATCAATTTCACTTATAAAGTGGCTCCTCAGGGAACATGGGGTGGTCTTTTAGGAGTGCAGGAGGGTGGGCACAAGACTAGAAACTGGAATGCCAGGCACGTCGAGAGCAGGAATATAATGGTACCACGAAAATTCTTTTGCAGTCACAGGAGAGTTGGTCACAACGCTATAATCGAGAGCACGGAATAAATAATTTCAATGCTTTATTGCATCCAGTGACATTCAGTCATGCGGCAGCAGCTAGAGGAATGTGCGTACAAGGTTACAGACTCTATCAATTCACAATTACCTGTTCTTGCTGAAGTCCTAGATGAGTTGTGTTGATAGCAGCTTTGCATCGACTCTATGACACTGACTGTTTCACAATTTTGAAAGGCAAATGAAGGGCTAGTGCTGGGAGCAGCAACCAAGTCTGGGAGAGAGAGATACCAGGAAGCCACATTGAAATCCAGGTGACTTAACCTTGTGGGTATCAGTAGTGATTGTAATGAAGTAAACCAGGTGGACCTCATAGAATGTGAGATCCCTCGCATCAAGGATTCATACACAAAGCTGGCTGGGGGGGGCGCTGTCCTTCATGAAGCTGGACGTAAGCCATGCGTATTTGCTCTTGAGGTTAGATTCTCAGAAGTATGCAACAATTAATATCCATAGCGGTTTGTACCAATATCTGAGACTGGCGTTTCAGGTATCGTCAGCCTGTGTAATCTTTCAACGGACAATGAAGAATTTTTTACAAGGTCTACCTCAGGTTGCCATTTATCTAGAAGATATGCTAATAACAGGGAAGACCAATAGGGAGCACTTAGAGAACCTGGACTTGGTACTTAGACGTTTCTCCAAGGCGGGTGCATGCCTTAGAAGGGAAAAATGTGTGTTCCAGGCATCTCAAATGACCTACCTGGGCTACAGAATCAAGAAGATCAGGTTACAGGGTGAAAGTGCAGATGCTGGAGATTAGAGTGGTGCTGGAAAAGCACAGCAGGTCAGGCAGCATCCAAGGAGCAGGAAAATCAATATTTCGGGCAGGAGCCCGATTTTCCTGTTCCTCCGATGCTGCCTGACCGGCAAGATCAGGTTACACCCATTGGAATATAAAGAGAGGACAATCAAAGGTGCCCCAGCTCCCATGTTTTTACCAGAACTTAGGTCGTTCCTTGGGCTGGTGAATTATTACAGAAAGGTCATACATAACCTGGCCTCCATTCTGGTAACTTATCATCTCATTAAAAATAGGGTCAGCCTTGGAAATGGTCATGCAGCCAAGACATAACCTTCAGGCAGCTGAAGAAACAGCTATCATCTTCTAAGATGTTGACACACTATGATCACAACTGAGTCCTGGTATTGACATGTGATGCCTTCCCATATGGCATTGGGTTGGTATTAACTCGTAGTTGGCCTAATGGAGAGGAACGCCTGATAGCGTATGTACTTAGGACTTTTTGGCTAATGCAGAGCGTAAATACACCCAGATAGTGAAGGAAGATTTGGCGGTGATATTTGGAGTCAGGAAGTTCCACCAAAGCTTTACTTACTTAAATTTGTATTAATAATGGACCATAAACCCCTGATGGGTCTACTTAAAGAGAACAAGGCAGTGCTGCTTATAGCTTCAGCCTGAATCCAGCTGTGGGCTCTAGTACTAAGTGTGGCCAATTACAAATTGGAACATCATCTGGGAGCGCAAGTAGTGAATGCAATGCATTGACCTACCTCCCGTTGGCAGATACGCCACTGGTGGTACCATCACTGTAGGAATCCGTAATGGTTTAAAATTTTCACAGGGGAAGGGATGTAGTGATTGTAACGGGGTTATCCAGGTGGACCTCACAGAATATGAGTTCCCTAAATGGGGCTGTTAATCTGGTCCAGGTGCTGTGTCTTACCACGGCCAACGTGAGGAAAACTCTATGTAGAGTCAACCCATGGAAGGCTGCTGGACAAGGTAACATCCCTGGCAGAGGGCTCAGAGGATGCTCTGACGTACTGGTAGATGTTCTCAGGGACATCTTCAACATCTCCCTGAGCTGCGCCATAGTTTCAACGTGCTTCAAGGCTGCTACCATCATCCCTAAGTCTTCAGCATCCTGTCACAGTGACTACCGCCCCAGTGCAATGACACCCATCATCATGAAGTGTTTTGAGAGGCTCATGATGAGGCTTATTAAGACCTTACTATGCCCTCACTGGACATCCTGTAGTTTGTTTATCGAATAAACCACTCAACAGATGATGCTATTTCCATCTGGCCCTCGCCCACCCCTGGACCAGTAGGACACCTACGTCAGATTATTGTTCATAGACTTCAGTTCTGCATTCAACACTATCATTCCTCTGCACTTGATTGGAAAGCTGAGTCTGCTGGTCTAAATAACTCCCTGTGTAATTGGATCCTGGACTTCCTGACTGGGAGACCTCAGTCAGTCCGGATTGGGAACAGCATCTCCAGCACAGGGGCCCCCAAGCCTGTGTGCTCAGTCCACTGCTGTTCACCCTGCTGACACCCGACTGTGCAGCGATGAACAGCTCAAGTCGTATCATCAAGTTCGCTGATGTGACTGTAGTGAGTCTCATCAGCAGGAATGATGAGTCAGCATACAGAGAGGAGATGCAGCAGCTATGGGACTGGTGCAGAGCCAACAACCTGTCTCTGAATGTGGACAAAATGAAAGAGATGGTTGTTGATTTCAGGAGGGCATGGAGTGACCAGTCTCCACTGGACATCAGCTGCTCTCCCGTGAAGATCGTGAAGAGCATCCAATTTCTTGGCGTACACCTGGCAGAGAATCTCACCTGGACCCTCAACACCAGCTCCGCAGCCAAGAAAGCTCAACAGCGTCTCTACTTTCTGTGCAGGCTGAGGAAAGCCCACCTCCCAGCCCCCATCCTCACCACATTCTACAGAGGGTTCATTAACAGTACCCTGAGCTGCTGCATCACTGTCTGGTTTGGGAATTGCACTATCTCAGATCATAAGACACTACAAAGGATAGTGAGGACAGCTGAGAAGATCATCGGGGTCTCTCTCCCCTCCATTACAGACATTTACACCACACGCTGCATCCGAAAGGCTCAGAGCATTGTGGAAGACCCCACACACCCCTCACTCAAACTCTTCCCCCTCCTGCCATCTGCATTCTGTCTTTTATGGCCAGACTGTGCAACAGTTTCTTCCCCCAAGCCATCAGGCTCCTTATCACAGCATGATCAAACTCTTTCCCATCTGCAATTTATTAGATTCCCTACAGAGTGGAAATAGGCCCTCCAGCCCAACAAGTCCACACCGGTCCTCTGAAGGGTAACCCACCCAGGTCCATTTCCCTCTGATTAATGCACTTAACACACTATGGGCAATTTAGCATGGTCAATTCACCACCTGCACATCATTTTTGGACTGTGGGAGGAAACCAGAGCACCCAGAGGAAAACCATGCAGACACAGGGAGAATGTGCAAACTCCACACAGACAGTCGCCCGAGGCTGGAATTGAACCTGGGTCCCTGGTGCTGTGAGGCAGCAGTGCTAACCACTGTGTCACTGTGCCGCCCTCTTTGCACGACTTCGAACTGCTGCTAGAAAAATGTCTATTATTTATCATTCTTCTAACTTATGGGTTTTGTACTTCTCATGCACTTTATGCCATGTACTAGTGTGCAGTTTGTGCTGTCCATGTAGCACCCTTGATCTGGAGGACCGCTGTCTGGTTTTTACTGTATCGGTTGCATATCGTAGAAAAAAACAAATAAAAAGCTACTCTACTTATTAGGGAGTCATTGCTGACAGGTATAAACAAGAGTGTCAGAGATTCTGTTCACTCTGAGAGCTGGCTCTGAGGGAGCTGGATCAGTGTCAAGGACTCTCCATGTGTAAATAAAAGGTGACTCGGTGATGGGATACTGGCCGCTGTGGAGATCAGTATCCCGTCACCATTTCAAATGGCAAGGCAGGACCCCTTTTTTGGCCTTTGCCCAATTGTCCTTGGGTAGGGTCTCCAATCAAAAATATTAACTCTGTTTCTCTCTCCAACAGATACTGACAGCATTACAGATTTACAGCATCTACAATACTTTGCTCTTGGGAAGGTTGTACACAGTCTTCATTTTGAATTACTGCAGTTCATCAGGTGAATATCAAACTATAGAACACAGAACATGAACATTACAGCGCAGTACAGGCCCTTTGGCCCTTGATGTTGCCCCAATCTGTGGAACCAATCTGAAGCCCAAGAAACCTACACTATTCCATTTTCATCCATATGTTTATCCAATGACCATTTATATGCCTTTAGCGTCGGCGAGTTTACTACAGTTGCAGGCAGTACATTCCATGTCCCTACTACTCTCTGAGTAAAGAAACTACCTCTAACATCTGTCCTATGACTATCACCCCTCAATTTAAAGCTATGTCCCCTTATGCTAGCCATCATTATCCGATGAAAAAGTCTCTCCCTGTCCACCCTATCTAACCCTCTGATTATCTTTTATGTCTCAATTAAGTCACCTCTCAACCTTCTTCTCTCCAACGAAAACAGTCTCAAGTCCCTCAGCCTTTCCTCGTAAGACCTTCCTTCCATACCAGGCAACATCCTTGTAAATCTCGTCTGAACTCTTTCCAAAGCTTCCACATCCTTCCTATAATGCGGTGACCAGAACTGCACGCAATGCTCCACGTGCGGCCGCACCAGAGTTGTGTACAGCTGCACCATGACCTTGACACCATCCATAGAGTGATACAACAGAGAAAGAGACCATTTGACTCACCATGACTTTGGTGACACTATCCACATACTTCCGTTCCCTGCTCATTCCCCAGCTTCATTTTATTTGTTCATGGGATGAGGCCATCATTGGCCAGCATTAATTGCCCAGAAGCCTGTTAAGAATCCCACACATTGCTGTGGGTCTGGAGTCACAAGTAGACCAGAATGGGAGAGGATGGCAGATTTCCTTCCTGAAAATGAACCAAATGGGTTCTCTGGACAATTGAAAGCATTGCCATTGTACCAGCTTTTTAAATCTAGAATTTTCTATTGTTGGATTCCAATGGTTTTCCCTCTGTGATAGTGGGATTGGAAGCCATATCCCCAGATTATTGTTCTGAGGTTCTGAATTATTAGTCCAGTGATATTGCCACTACACTGCACGTCTATAATTCAATTAGATGCCATTGCATCTGATACCATATCCTTACAGTCAGTATATTTCACATTATAACTAATTCTTCTCGATCTGTCTTATAAACACAGTGGCCGCAAGAGTAGGTCAGAGGCTAGGAATCTTGCAGCTTAGCTTCTGACTCCCCAAAGCCTGACAATTACCTACAAGGCAGGAGTGTGATGGAATACTCCCCACTCGCTTCGATGGGTGCAGTTCCAAAAACATGCAACAAGCTTAACACCATCCATGTCAAAGCATCCTGTTTGATTGGCACCACATCACTAAACGTCCACTCCCTCCATTACCAGCACTAAGTAGCTGCTGCTACTGTATACTATCTACAAGGTGCCCTGCCAAAATTCACCAAGGCTCCTCAGACCTTCCGAACCCACAATCACAACCCACAGATGGGCAATGACAGCAGATACATGGGAACACCATCACCTTCAAGATCCCTTCCAAGCCACTCACCACCCTGACTCAGAAATCTATTGCCATTCCTTCACTGCTGCTGGGTCAACATCTTGGAATTCCCTCCTTAAGGGCATTGTCAGTCAACTCAAGCAGATGAACTGCAACGTTCAAGAAGGCAACTCACCATCTCCTTCTCAAGGGCAACTAGAGACAAACAATAAATGCTGGCCCAGCAAGCAACACCCACATCCCATAAATGAATTTTCAAAAATCACATTATACCATATTAAGATTTCACCCCCACATTTCCTTGCATATTGTATTCAGTCTAGTGGGTTACCACTTCCATAGCAAAATCATTATTTACTGCATGCTGTGTAAACCACACATGTTAAGTCTAAGAGTCAACACTGTTTTATGTGCCATGTTTTAATGGCTGCTGCTGAGCACATACTTTAATGGCCAAGATTGAAATCACATGACTATAGCAAGCTTGCCCACTACACTAAATGCAACTGTATTCCCCCAAACACACCCCCAAGTGGGGGGAGTCGATGGCCGAGTGGTATTATCGTTGGGCTGTTAATCCAAAAACCCAGATAACGTTCTGGGGACCCAGGTTTGAATCCCGCTGTGGCAGATGGTGGAATTTGAATTCAATAAGTATCTGGAGTTAAGAATCTAATGATTACTGAATCCATTGCCATTTGTCGAAAAAACCCATCAGGTTCACTAAAGTCCTTTAGGGAAGGAAACTGTCATCCTTAACTGGTCTGGATTACATGTGACTTCAGACCCACAGCAATGTGTTTGACTCTCAACTGCCCTCTGGGCAATTAGGGATGGGTAATAAATGCTGTCTAACCAGCAAGGCCCTCAACACGTGAATGAATAATGAAAAAAAAAACCTTTAATCTGCAAAATCTTAGTTTTTTTTATCCATCATGAATACATCGATTCACAACCCTTCACACAAAAGTCCTTCACTTTTCTACAGACTTGCCAGCTGTTAAGCCCGGACAGCTGCTCCCTGCTGAATTCAGAAACACGGGTCAGTGTTGGTCTCATTACCAGCTGTTTGGACAGATGAAAAGAAGTACTTGTGCATAGTCCCCTCTCCCCCTTTACACTTTGCCCATGAATCTGGTCTTTAAAATGTAACAGGTACACAAATATAATTGAGCTCAATGTTAGAGTCATAGAGATGTACAGCACGGAAACAGACCCTTTGGTCCAACTCGTCCGTGCCAACCAGATATCCTAAATTAATATAGTCCCATTTGCCAGCATTTGGCCCATATCCCTCTAAACCCTTCCTATTTATATACCCATCCAGATGCTTCATAAATGTTGTGATTGTACCAGCCTCTACCACTTCCTCTGGCAGCTCATTCCATACACGCACCACCCTCTGCGTGAAAAAGTTGCCCCTTAGGTCTCTTTTACATCTTTCTCCCCTCACCCTAAACCTATGCCCTCTAGTTTTGGACTCCCCCACCCCAGGGAAAAAGATATTGGTTATTCACCATGTCCATGTCCCTCATGATTTTATAAACTTCCACAAGTTCACCCTTCAGCTTCCGATGCTCCAGGGAAAACATCCCCAGCCTATTCAGCCTCTCCCTATAGCTCTAACTGTCTGACCCTGTCAACATCCTTGTCAATTTTTTCTGAATCTTTCAAGTGTAACAACATCTTTCCTATAGCAGAGAGACCAGAAATGAAGGCAGTATTCCTAAAGTGGCCTCATCAATACCCTGTACAATCTCAACATGACATCCCAACTCCTATACTCAATGCACTGACCAATAAAGTGTATCAAAAGCCTTCCTTGTCTACCTGTGACTCCACCTTCAAGGAACTATGCACCCGAAACTTAAGTGCAGTTCACCATATTCTTTCTGACAGCTACAGAGGACCCATGATCATCCCTTGTGGAACTCTATGGATTCATTGCCGCAGAGGGCTGTGGAGGCCAAGACATTGCGTGTACTTAAGACAGTGATAGACAGGTTCTTAAATACAGATTGGATCAAAGCTTACTGGGAGAAGGTAGGAGAATGGGGTTGAGAAACATATCAGCTATGAGTGAATGATGAATCATACTGGATAGGACAAATGGCATAATTTCTATATCTCATGGTCTTATGCCTAATTGCTCGTATCAATCTTAGTTTTCTAGTGCAAAGGGAGTAACTGAGCGTGAGTTCTGTTCAGGAGATGATAGAGGCTGGAAGTATGGGTCAGACAGCTGAAGGAATGCCCACATCAGAAAGTTTCCCAGCCTCTGCTGAGGGCAAGACAGCTACAGAGAGGATATCAATAGAGGAAAGTAAGAAGAAACGACAAGCTTAAAACAAAAATAGCCACAGAAGTCATGATAGGAGATTCATAGCTGTGATTTGTTAGCAATTCTTCCTGAGATAAAGCTCACAGGATGGTAAAATAATGACAGAAAGTGCAGGTCGGGCAATAATTGCAGAGACTGCGAGTTGGGGGTTAATGATACTGGTCGATGTCCATACATCAGAAGCAAGCAGCTACTGATCTGACTAGCAGCTGAGACATTGAGGAACAGCTTCAGAAGGCACCACAGGGATCAGATCCTGAGCTCATGATGCCGGATATGTAGGAAGTAAGAACATACGAAAGGAAAAGTGTGCATTTATCTAACGCCTTTTGAATGAGTCACTGTCATTAAGCTGGCAGTCTGTGTGAGAACAGTCAGCAGTATGGGTTGGTGGGATTGGTATTCCCTGGGCAAAATTCACTGACTTATCTTCAAAAGAGTGCCATTACCACAGTTGGTATCTACCTGAAGGAGTCTTAGCTTAGCTGGGCACAAGTCCAACCATGCAGCACTCCCTCACCACAGCAGTGATGTATAAGCCTGGATCATGTGACTCAAGGCAATGTCTGAGTCCCACTTAGGGTTACCAACAGAATGACGAACAAAGAGACAACCTGAAGGGATTGGACTAAGTGTGGGCATCTTGAATGGAGACTCAGTTAGTATCAGTCCAGGGAAAGGGGTTTTGTTCCCCACAGATACTGTCCCAAAAGGCTGAGGGGATGCTCCAAAAGTAGAAAGGAGCTAAAATATTGTGGTCAGAAAGGGACCCAATCTCCCAACTGTGGCTCAACCAGTATCTCATAAAGGTTCAGTATAATATCTTTCCTCTTGCACTCCACACCTCTATTTATAAATCATAGAGCTCCTACAGTGGATTCGGTCCATTGAGCCCACATCTACCCTCTGAAGAGTATCCCACCCAGAACTCCACCCACTCCCACCCAGACTCCCCCTGCTTCCCATCCCCCCAACATCCCTGTAATCCTGTATTTTCCCATGGCTAATTGACCTAGCTTGTACATCCCAGGACACTAATGTTAATTTAGCATAGCCAATCCACTCAACCTGCACATCTCTGGACTGTGGGAGGAAACCGGAACACTTGGACGAAATCCATGCAGCAACGGGGAGACTCCACACAGACAGTCACCCGAGGCTGGAATTGACCCCAGGTCCCTGGTGCTGTGAGGATCCCAGTGTGCAATTTTAACAGTTTAGTCAAGCCTTCTTTAAAGTTTTATATAAAAATCTAGTTATAGTGGCTGTGGCCTGTATGCTAAGACTGAAGATAGAGATGGGAAATCAGACTGGAACAGCACAAAACTCTTGTTGGTTTGGGTTGAGGCTTCTAGCTGATGTGGAACTGGTCAGTGCTTGGTGCTATGTTGGTCTTGAGAGACTCAGTGTATTCACCAGGTACATTTCCATGACATCTCTTAGCTAAGTTGTTGACTTTTTTCATCCATAGGAGGTAAGGTATTACCCAGCCATAATTGCCCTGGTGCAAGGTGGTGGTGTGCTGCAGTCCACATGGTGCGGGTACACGTCCAGTGCCAGGAGGAGTGGAGGCTCGATGGAATTTGAAGCACAAGAGCACGGTGTTTTAATTGAAAGAAACAGAAGTGAATTTTTTTTAAAAATTTCATTAACACGATGTCTACACACTTGGACCAGAAGGAGAATCTTACTTTGGTTACAGAGATAGCTGGAGGGGCAGGTAGCATTGAGGAAGAAGCTGCAGGAGAACATGGGCTATCCAGGACTATGGGCGAAGAAGTGGCAGATGGAATACAATGTGGGAAAGTGTGAGGTTATACACTTCTGCGGGAAGAATAGAGGGGTATCCTATTTTCTAAATGGGGAAAACCTCCCAAAATCTGAAGGACAAATGGACTTGTGAGTTCTAGTTCAGGACTGTCTTAAATTTAACATGCATGTTCAATTGGTGGTTAGGAAGGCCAATGCAATGTTAGCACTTGTTTCAGGGGGGGGCGAGAGTACAAAAGTAGAGATGTACTGTTAAGGTTGTATAAGGCTCTGGTCAGATCGAATTTGGAATATTGTGAGCACTTTTGGGCTCTTTATCTAAGGAAGGATATGCTGGTTTTGGAGGGATTCAAGAGGAGGTTTACAGGAATGATCCTGGGTTTGTTAAAAGAGAAGCAGTTGAGGACTCTGGGTCTGTACTTGATAGAGATGAGAAGGATGAGAGTGGGGATCTGATTAAAACTTATAGAATACTGAGGGGCCTGGTTAGAGTGGACATGGAGAAGGATGCTTCCACAAGTAGGAGACATTAGGACCTAAGGGCACAGGCTCAGAATGAAGGATGGCTCTTCAGAACTGAGATAAGGAGGAATTTCTTCGGCCAAGAGTAGTTAATCTGTGAAACTCAAAGGAGGCCAAGTCATTGAGTGACAGAGATAGACAGGTTCTTGATTGAGAAGGGAATCAAGGGTTACAGTGAGAAGGCAGGAGAATGGGATCGAGAAACATATCAGCCATGATCAAATGGTGGAGCAGAGAGAATGGTATGAATGGCCTAACTCTGGTCCTGTTTTTATGGACTTACGGTCATTCTCTCTCGACTTTTCCAATGTGCTTTCCCAATTCTCATCGCAAGCCCTGGAGCAGATCTTGAATGCACAGTCTCCAGGAGGATTACCCGACAGTGGTTGTCGGCACCCTAATTGGGGATTGCAAGCTGAAATCTTAGTTTCCTACATTTTCCCAAGTGTCTGGTCTTGCCTCTCCCTCCCAATCTCTGCTCTCATTGCTCTTACTGAGGTTTGGTGACAATTTTGAGCGTCAAAGTGGAAAAGGTTTAAGCACTGCTCACATAGAGCCAAGGCTGCTATCAATTGAGGTAAGCTAACACGTGCAACTTAATCTCTCATAGAATCATACAGCAAGACACAAACTCTCAGGCCAACTCGTCCATGCTGACCACATATCCTAATTTAATCTAGTCCCATTGGCCAGCATTTGGACTTGTTTAATTGTTGTAATTATACCAGCCTTCACCGCTTTTTCTGGCAGCTCATTCCATACACACTCCATCCTCTGCGTGAAAAAGTTGCCCCTTAGATCCCTTTTGTATCTTTCCCCTCTCATCTTAAACCTATACTCTCTAGTTCTGGACTCCCTTTCCCTCGGGAAAAAAGACCGTGGCTATCCACCCTATCCATATCCCTTATGATTTTATAAACTTCTTTGGGCGGCACGGTGGCACAGTGGTTAGCACTGCTGCCTCACAGCGCCAGAGACCTGTGTTCAATTCCCGCCTCAGGTGACTGACTGTGTGGAGTTTGCACATTCTCCCCGTGTCTGCGCGGGTTTCCTCCGGGTGCTCCGGTTTCCTCCCACAGTCCAAAGATGTGCAGGTTAGGTGAATTGGCCATGCTAGATTGCCCGTAGTGTTAGGTAAGGGGTAAATGTAGGGGTATGGGTGGGTTGCGCTTCGGTGGGTCGGTCTGGACTTGTTGGGCCGAAGGGCCTGTTTCCACACTGTAAGTAAT
The DNA here is from genome assembly GCF_037043375.1 of Chiloscyllium plagiosum. Lineage (NCBI taxonomy): Eukaryota > Metazoa > Chordata > Chondrichthyes > Orectolobiformes > Hemiscylliidae > Chiloscyllium > Chiloscyllium plagiosum. Next base: position 70,487,204 of record NW_028270157.1, read on the forward strand.
CTAATCTAATCTATAATGTCAACCCTCAGCCTCTGATGCTCTAGGGAAAATAGCCCCAACATATTCATCCTCTCCTTATAGCTCAAATCCTCCAACCCTTGTAAATCTTTTCTGCATCCATTCAAGTTTAACATTTTTACCATTGCTGGGAGACCAGAGGGAGGAATTGCAGGCAACATGGGAAGGAGCATTGCTCGGAGAGGAACCCAAGTTCCGAATGAAATGCTCACAGCAGAAGTGAGAGGGGTAGGAATTGTTTTTGAAGGTATTTTCTGACTCTAGCCTCCCGGCTGTGTGGACTTCCAGTTGCAGTCTGGCACATAGCATGGAGACAGTGAGGCCATGACGAACCATCGTCACCTTATGCAAAAAAGTGCTCTTACATAGATCATTGAGTGCTTTCAGTTGGAACAGGCAGAATATGAGATAGCAGCTGCACAGTGAATTCATTTGCAGAACCAGTCTGCTGCAACTCAAAACGAGATAAGAAATGAATAGAGGACTTGAGATACGGCATACTCTTTGCCTTGATCGAGCACTGGCTGTATAATCAGAACCTGCTTCCCCTCAAAGTCACGCAGAAGGACTTCACTGTGACTCAGATGCAAAATCCCCACTGAAAGATCGAGGCTTATGGTGCAGGATGCGAGATAGCAAGTTTATTCCAGTCAAACAGCAGACATGTGACACAAAATGGTAGGGGAGGCAACAGGAGGCAGAAGAGTGCAATTAAAGTGATCACTCTTTCAATATTGAAGCCCGCTCGCCACCCTGACTGGAAAATATATCACCATTAGAAACTTACAAACATTGAAAACAACTGCAGGAGTAGGCCATTCAATCCTGTACCACTATTCAATATGATCATGGCTGATCATGTAATCTCAGTATCCCACTCCCACTTTCTCTCTGTGACCCTTTAGCCACAAGAGCCATGTCCAGCTCCCTCTTGAATATATTAGATTAGTTACAGTGTGGAAACAGGCCCTTCGGCCCAACAAGTCCACACCGACCCGCCGAAGCACAACCCACCCAGACCCATTCTCCTACATTTACCCCTTCACCTAACACCACGGGCAATTTAGCATGGCCAATTCACCTAACCTGCACATTTTTGGACTGTGGGAGGAAACCAGAGCACCCGGAGGAAACCCACACAGACACGGGGAGAATGTGCAAACTCCACACAGTCAGTCACCTGAGGCGGGAATTGAACCCAGGTCTCTGGGGCTGTGAGGCAGCAGTGCTAACCACCGTGCCGCCCACAAATATATATATATTGAACGAACTGGCCCCAACAGCTTCCTGTGGGAGAGAATTTCTCGGGTTCACCACTCTGAGCGAAGAAATGTTTCCTCATGTCAGTCCTGAGCAGCTTATCCCTTATTCTTAAAATGTGACCCCAAGTTCTGGACTTCCCCAGCATCGGGAACATTCTTCCTGCATCGAGTCTGTCCAGTTCCATCAGGATTTTATATCTTTGTATGAGATTCCCTCCTAATTCTTCTAAATTCCAGTGAGTACAAGCCCAGTCAATCCAGTCTTTCTTCATTTGTCAGTCCTGCCATCCTGTGAATCAGTCTGGTGAATCTTCACTGGACTCCCTCAAGACCAAGAGATACAACAGCTCCCCAAATTCAGTCAGCACAAAGCCACAACAATTGCAATCAGGTTTAAGGGTGCTGTAATTAAGTTAAATTGGGAATCCACAACCTCACTGAAGATGTAACTTTAATTCTGGGCATTAGTATTCAACTAAGTGTAGGTTTTAGTGTCGAAATCTGTATCTCATTTCTCACAGTGCGGCAGATTAATGAACCCTCTTCTCCCTGCTGAAAATGTTTATCTTCGAGTGTTTATCTGTCCTGCCAGACTCACATTTCATTACTGGACTGTGGTAGGGTCTGACCAAAGCTCACTGTACTACATCACTGCTGCTTTCAGCTTCTTTTGACAGTGGGAAACTACTGGGAGTCAGAAGGTGAAAGGCAGAGGCAAAACAAGGGAGGGAGGAGATAGGGGAATGTGGAGGCAAGTGGAGAGAAAGGTAGAGGGGCGGGCAGGAATTGAGGATACAAGAGATATTGGCAAGAAGGATCGAGTGCAGGAGGAGAGCGGGAGCATGAAGAAGCAGGGTGAGGGGGAAAGAGAGAGGAACAGAAGGTGGAAGAGAAAGAGAGAGAGAGAGACAAAGCAAAGGGAGAAGGTTAGGGGTGAGGGAGCAAAGGATGGAGAGAATGGGGACTGGGGTAAATGGAGAAAGAAACAAAAAGGGTGAGGAAAGAAAAGGGCTAATATGTAGAGGAGTGAAGGAGGAAAGCTCAGTCTGGAGGAAATGCTCCAAGATGATGAAATATAAATGGGGCTATGTGGTGGCTCAGTGGTTAGTCTCTGCAAACTCCACAGACAGTCACCCAAGGCAGGGATTGAACCTGGGTCCCTGGCGCAGTGCTAACCACTCAGCCATCATGCCACCCACTTGAATTGTTTTCTGAGTTGGTTTCCTGCATGGTCCAAAGATGAGTTGGACCAAAGGGTCTGTTTCCGTGTTGTACACCTCTATGATTCTATGTGCAGGTTAGGTGAATTGGCCATGCTAAATTGCCCGTCGAGTCCAGAGATGTGCAGGCTAGGTGGGCTAGCAGGGAAACACAGGGCTAGGGTAGGGGGCATAAATCTGGTTGGGATGCTCTTCAGACGGTTGGTATGGACTCGATGGACCGAATGGCTTGCTTCCACACTATAGGGATTCTATGTATTTTAAGAGTTACACTACAAGGCCTGAGCAATATTTGCCATACAAATTTGTAAAAGCTGTACTTCTGAATCTAAACTTTGAATCAGAAAGTGAAAGGGTCCACCTTTACATTTGTGAATAGGTTTCTAACACCGGTTTTTATCCTGTAACCTGGAGGTGAAAAGCTGGCACATTCTGACATATTTGTTCAGAAATCAGATTCCATTTTCTCTCTGTTGGATGTTGTGCCTTTCCATAATTTTCTGCTCAGTGTCCTGGCCAATCTTTTTGTCCAACATCACTAAGATAGATCCTGCGCATTGATTCACTGGTGGTGTTGGGGAAGGGGCGTGGGACTGTGGAGACTTACTGCCTCATTTCCCACTTCACTACAGCGACTAGATTCAGAAATGCTTTGTCAGCTGGGATCTGTTTTGGAACGCTTTAAGGGCTGTGAAAAGCTCGATAATGGTGCAAATCTTCCTGTTTTTTTTCTTTCCCTGCCAATAATTCCACTCAACACCTTCCTTCAGATTACTCTCACAACACCTGGTTCTCCCACTGTGCGATGACTACTCGCAATCACTCAACCAGACGTTTTGTAAAACAAAACAGGTTTCTGAGTTTAACTCTGAGTGAGATCTGGATGACTGTGCCTGAGTTGGTAGTCAACCCTTGGATTTTTTTATATAACTGGCTCGAGAAAATTAGTCCCACATCTCCTTGACCTCTGACTTTTAAGATTTCTGTCAACTCCCCTTTTCCCTTCAAACGGCCAGGCTAATTTAGAGGCTGAGGCGAGTTCACTCAAACACTAAACACCTGCTAAATGACTTAAAACAATGCTTTTCAGAAATTATTCTTCACATTGACAAGTTGGCAGCTAGACTCCAGACCATTTATGAGGTGGATTCAAGGTTTCTTTACGCCTTCACGATTAAAGCCTTGTTTGAAATGAAAGGGGTTTCCCTTCCAAGATGGAGATGGGGAGAAATGATTTCTCTCAGTGGGTCTTGACACTTTGTAACACACTTGTCCAGAGAGCAGTGGCGGTGGAATCATTCAGTATTTTTTGAGGCAGAGGTGGCTGGATTCTTGACCAGCAAGGCCACAATTCTGTGTCAATTCTGGTCTCCCTCCTATCGGCAGGAAGTTGTGAAACTTGAAAGGGTTCAGAAAAGATTCTCAAAGATATTGCCAGGGTTGGAGGGTTTGAGCTAAAAGGTGAGGCTGAATAGGTTGGGGTTGTTTTCCCTGTCGAATCGGAGGCTGATGGTTAACATTATAGAGGTTTATAAAATCATGAGGGGCACAGGTAGTGCAAATAAACAAGGTCTTTTCCCTGGGTTGGGGGAGGACAGAACCAGAGGGTATAGGTTTACCGTGAGAGGGGAAAGATACAAAAGGGACCGAAAGGACAACTTTTTCACACAAAGGGTGGTGCGTGTTTGGGATGAGCTGCCCCAGGAAGTGGTGGAGACTGGTACAATTACAACATTTAAAAGGCATCTGGATGGGTATATGAGTAGGAACGGTTTAGAGGGATATGGGCCAAGTGCTGGCAAATGGGTCTAGATTAATTTAGGATATCTGGTCGGTATGGATGAGTTGGACCGAAGGATCTGTTTCCATGCTGTACATCTCTATGATTCTATGACTCTATAATCAGATCAGCAATGACCTGACTGAATAAATATTCAGACAACATTTCAACTGTTCTTACAAAAAAATAAGCAGCTTTACAAACTGACCCATAGATTTGGTTAAATCTTTCCTTCTCTGCTGCTTTGAAAGGTGATTGTTTCATTTGAGAAAAGCGCATCTAGTTCTCTCGCCTTTTTTGCAAGACTTCATAGGGAGGGCGAGGAAGAATGCAGGACTCTGCAAAAAATGGAAGCTTATTTGGGAAAAGGCACACTATTCTCTTGCCGAATAGAGATATTCTGGCAGGGTGAAGAAATTGAAAATTATGTTATAATAAAGGTGGGAAAGATAACTCCTGTGGGGACTGCCACAATACATTTATGGAAATGGACTGCTGGCTGAATGGGATTAGAATAGTGAGAGGGTTCTTTTGACCAGTGCGGACTTGATGTGCCAAAGGGCCTTTTTCTGTGCTACAGCCTTCTGCGCTCAAGGGGCTGAATGGTCTATTTCCGCTCCTAATTCATCAGTCCATACGCTCCTCTTGTGTTGGGAAGGGCGCATCTTTCACGGGAGAAGATGAAGCATTTATACTTAGATTTATTGTCACACATGTATAAAAATACAGTGAAATGTGTTTTTTACGTGTTGTACACAAAGTATCACCTGCACCTTCACCATTTCGAAACACGGAATATAATGTAGGATTACACTGCAATAGAGTTAGTTTTTCTCTCTTCTTATTCCTCCTCTTCCAGTCGCTACATGACATTGGCTGGGGTTTCTGTAATGGACCCCGGGATCTCTGTAATGGGCTCCGGGGATTATGTAACGCGCTATGGGGTCTCCATAACGGGCTTCAGAGTCTCTGTAACACACCCTGGGGTCTCTGTAACTGGGCCGGGGTCTCTGTAACAGGCTTTGGGGTCTCTGTAACACACCCCGGGGTCTCTGTAACTGGGCCGGGGTCTCTGTAACACGCTTCGGGGTCTCTGTAACACGGTCTGGGGTCTCTGTAACACACTATGGGGTCTCTGTAACAGGCTCTGGGGTCTCTATAACATGCTCCGGAATCTTTGTAACTAGCCCCAGGGTCTCTGTAATACGCTCCGGATTCTCCGTAACACGCTCCGGGGTCTCTGTAAGAGGCTTCGGGGTCTCTGTAACACACCCCAGGGTCTCTGTAACAGGCCCCGGGATCTCTGTAACACACTATAGGGTCTCTGTAACACACTCCGGGGTCTCTGTAACTGGCCCCAGGGTCTCTGTAATACGCTTCGGGTTCTCTGTAACACGCTATGGGGTCTCTATAACAGGCTTCGGGGTCTCTGTAACAAACCCTGGGGTCTCTGTAACAGGTCCCGGGGTCTCTGTAACAGGCCTTAGGATCTCTGTAACACGGTCCGGGATCTCTGAAACAGGCCCGGAGTCTCTGTAACACACTCCGGGGTCTCTGTAACAGGCCCAGGGGTCTCTGTAAGAGGCTCCGGGATCTCTGTAACAGGCCCCGGGGTCTCTGTAATATGCTCCAGGGTCTCAATAACATGCTCCAGGGTCTCTGTAACAGGCCCCACGGTCTCTGTAACATGCTCCAGGGTCTCTGTAACAGACTCCGGGGTCTCTGTAAGAGGCTCAGGGACCTCTGTAACAGACTCCCGGGTCTCTGTAACAGGCTCCGGGGCGTCTGTAACACGCTATGGGGTCACTGTAACACACTCCGGGGTCTCTGTAACACGCCCCAGAGTCTGTGTAACATGCCCCGGGGTCTCTGTAACACGCTATGGGGTCACTGTAACACACTCCGGGGTCTCTGTAACATGCTACGGGGTCTCTGTAACATGCCCCGGAGTCTCTGTAATACGCCCCGGGGTCTCTGTAACATGCCCCGGAGTCTCTGTAATACGCCCCAGGGTCTCTGTAATACGCCCCGGGGTCTCTGTAACATGCCCCGGAGTCTCTGTAATACGCCCCAGGGTCTCTGTAACAGGCCCCAGGGTCTCTGTAATATGCCCTGGTGTCTCTGTAATACGCCCCGGGGTCTCTGTAACATGCCCTGGAGTCTCTGTAATACGCCCCAGGGTCTCTGTAACAGGCCTCGGGATCTCTGTAACATGCCCCGGAGTCTCTGTAATACGCCCCAGGGTCTCTGTAACAGGCCTCGGAGTCTCTGTAACCTGCCCTGGTGTCTCTGTAATACGCCCTGGGGTCTCTGTAACATGCCCCGGAGTCTCTGTAATACGCCCCAGGGTCTCTGTAATACGCCCCGGGGTCTCTGTAACATGCCCCGGAGTCTCTGTAATACGCCCCAGGGTCTCTGTAACAGGCCTCGGAGTCTCTGTAACCTGCCCTGGTGTCTCTGTAATACGCCCTGGGGTCTCTGTAACATGCCCCGGTGTCTCTGTAACACGCCCCAGGGTCTCAGTAACAGGCCCCAGGGTCTCTGTAACAGGCCCCGGAGTCTCTGTAACAAGCCCCGGGGTCTCTGTAACAGGCCCCAGGGTCTCTGTCTCACACTCCAGGGTCTCTGTAACAGGCCCCGGGGTCTCTGTAACAGGCTCCGGGGTCTCTGTAACACACTCCAGGGTCTCTGTAACACACTCCAGGGTCTCTGTAATACGCCCCAGGGTCTCTGTAACAGGCCCCGGGGTCTCTGTAACAGGCCCCAGGGTCTCTGTAACACACTCCAGGGTCTCTGTAACAGGCTCCAGGGTCTCTGTAACACACTCCAGGGTCTCTGTAATACGCCCCAGGGTCTCTGTAATAGGCCCCGGGGTCTCTGTAACACACTCCAGGGTCTCTGTAATACGCCCCAGGGTCTCTGTAACAGGCCCCGGGGTCTCTGTAACAGGCCCCAGGGTCTCTGTAACACACTGCAGGGTCTCTGTAACACGCTCCGGGGTCTCTGTAACACGCTCCGGGGTCTCTGTAACAGGCCCCAGGGTCTCTGTAACAGGCTCCGGGGTCTCTGTAACAGGCCCCAGGGTCTCTGTCACACACTCCAGGGTCTCTGTAACAGGCCCCGGGGTCTCTGTAACAGGCTCCGGGGTCTCTGTAACACACTCCAGGGTCTCTGTAACAGGCTCCAGGGTCTCTGTAACACACTCCAGGGTCTCTGTAATACGCCCCAGGGTCTCTGTAATAGGCCCCGGGGTCTCTGTAACACACTCCAGGGTCTCTGTAATACGCCCCAGGGTCTCTGTAACAGGCCCCGGGGTCTCTGTAACAGGCCCCAGGGTCTCTGTAACACACTGCAGGGTCTCTGTAACACGCTCCGGCGTCTCTGTAACACGCTCCGGGGTCTCTGTAACAGGCCCCAGGGTCTCTGTAACAGGCTCCGGGGTCTCTGTAACAGGCCCCAGGGTCTCTGTCACACACTCCAGGGTCTCTGTAACAGGCCCCGGGGTCTCTGTAACAGGCTCCGGGGTCTCTGTAACACACTCCAGGGTCTCTGTAACAGGCCCCGGGGTCTCTGTAACAGGCTCCGGGGTCTCTGTAACACACTCCAGGGTCTCTGTAATACGCCCCGGGTCTCTGTAATAGGCCCCGGGGTCTCTGTAACACACTCCAGGGTCTCTGTAATACGCCCCAGGGTCTCTGTAACAGGCCCCGGGGTCTCTGTAACACGCCCCGGGGTCTCTGTAACAGGCCCCAGGGTCTCTGTTACACGCCCCAGGGTCTCTGTAACATGCCCCGGAGTCTCTGTAACACACTCCGGGGTCTCTGTAACAGGCTCAGGGGTCTCTGTAACAGGCTCCGGGGTCTCTGTAACACACTCCGGGGTCTCTGTAACACGCTCCGGGGTCTCTGTAACACACTCCAGGGTCTCTGTAATTCGCCCCAGGGTCTCTGTAACAGGCCCCGGGGTCTCTGTAACACACTCCAGGGTCTCTGTAACACGCCCCGGGGTCTCTGTAACAGGCCCCGGGGTCTCTGTAACACACTCCAGGGTCTCTGTAACACGCCCCGGGGTCTCTGTAACAGGCCCCAGGGTCTCTGTAACACACTCCGGGGTCTCTGTAACACGCTCCGGGGTCTCTGTAACACACTCCAGGGTCTCTGTAACACGCCCCAGGGTCTCTGTAACAGGCCAAGGGGTCTCTGTAACACGCTCTGGGATCTCTGTAACAGGTCCTATGGTCTCTGTAAGATGCTCTGGGGTGTCTGTAACACGCTCCGGGGTCTCTGTAACGCCTCGGGGTCTCTGTCACACACTCCAGGGTCTCTGTAACAGGCTCCGGGGTCTCTGTAACAGGCCCCGGGGTCTCTGTAACATGCTCCGGGGTCTGTGTAACATGCCCTGGGGTCTCTGTAACAGGCCCCGGGGTCTCTGTAACGCCTCGGGGTCTCTGTCACACACTCCAGGGTCTCTGTAACAGGCTCCGGGGTCTCTGTAACACACTCCAGGGTCTCTGTAACAGGCTCTGGTGTCTCTGTAACATACTCCAGGATTTCTGTAACAGGCCTCGGGGTCTTGGTTATGGGCTTCCGCTGCTGCCACCTCCGCAACCGCCATGTGCCTGAGGAGGTGTGGGTTTCATACCTCCTGTTCTCCATTGTATGCTCCTCCAGAAGCAGCCACCAGTCCACCATCCATCCTTTTTGCCAATGCTTCCAATCCTTCAGGCCTCCGGGCCCAGCTACAGACCTGGACCTTGGCTGGGGCAGTTAGCCCGGAACCTTGGTGGGAGCTTTCCATTGTGTGGAGAAAACCATAGATGCTCCAACAATGAAAGGGTTAACCTCTGGGCATGACCAAACATCCTTGCACTTGAACTGATGTCATGAAGTGAAGTGGAACAGTTAATCTCCCGTCTCATTTGACAATATGAATATCAGAGTAATCCATGCAATGAGATCGTGTACCTTGCTAGATGTTACACGAGTGCTGAAAAGTGGAACCTGTATAGGTGAATCAGTCAACAACAGATGGTGCACAGTTAAAAATGACGCCTAAGTATTCACTGCTAATCCTGGATAGGCAAGATTAGATTAAGATGAAAATGTCAAGGACCTGAAATACTTACTCCGCTTTCTTGCTGCTAGGTTTCTGAGTTTCTCCAGCCTTTTCTGACTTGATTTCAGATTTTCAGCATCTGCGGTACTTACTTTGGCTTATTCTGCATTTAGTGTCATAGAGTTGTACAGCACAGAAAAAGACTCTTCAGTCCAACTTGTCCACAACTATCTGATACCCTAAACTGATCTTATTGCATTTGTCAGCATTTAGCCCATGTCCCTCTGAACCTATCCTATTCATGTACCCATCCAAATGCCTTTTAAACGTTCCAAATGTACCCACCTCCACCACTTCCTCTGGCAATTCATTCGAGACATGCACTACCCTCTGTGTGAAAAATGTGCTCCTCAGGTCCCTTTTATATCTTTCCCCTCTCATTTTAAACCTATGCCGTCTAGTTCCCACCCTGGGGAAAAGACATAGAACATAGAACATTACGGCACAGTACAGGCTCTTCGGCCCTCGATGTTGTGCTGACCTGTGAAAATAATCTGATGCCCATCTAACCTACACCATTCTATTATTATCCATATGTATGTCCAATGCCATTTAAATGCCCTTAATGTCGGCAAGTCTACTACTGTTGCAGGCAGGCTGTTCCATGCCCCAAATATACTCTGAGTGAAGAAACTACCCCTAATATCTGTCCTAAATCTATCACCCCTCAATTTAAAGTGATGTTCCCTCATGTTAGCCTTCACCATCCGAGGAAAAGGGCTCTCCCTGTCCACCCTATCTAACCCTCTGATTATCTTATACGTCTCGATTAAGTCACCTCTCAACCTTCTTCTCTCTAACAAAAACAACCTCAGTTCCCTCAGCCTTCCCTCCATACCAGGCAACATCCTAATAAATCTCCTCTGAACCCTTTCCAAAGCTTCCACATCCTTCCTATAATGTAGTGACCAGAACTGCAAATAATGTTCTATGTGCGGACTTACCAGTGTCTTGTACAGCTGAAACATGACCTTGTGGCTCTGAAACTCAATCCCCCTATCAATAGACAATAGACAATAGGTGCAGGAGTAGGCCATTCTGCCCTTTGAGCCTGCACCACCATTCAATATGATCATGGCTGATCATCCTTAATCAGTATCCTGTTCCTGCCTTATCTCCATAACCCTTGATTCCACAATCCTTGAGAGCTCTATCCAACTCTTTCTTAAATGAATCCAGAGACTGGGCCTCCACTGCCCTCTGGGGCAGAGCACTCCACACAGCCACCACTCTCTGGGTGAGAAAGTTTATCCTCATCTCTGTCCTAAATGGTCTATCCCGTATTTTTAAGCTGTGTCCTCTGGTTCGGCACTCACCCATCAGCGGAAACATGTTTCCTGCCTCCAGAGTGTCCAATCCTTGAATAATCTTATATGTCTCAATCAGTTCCTCTCCCAGTCTTCTAAACTCAAGGGTATACAAGCCCAGTCGCTCCAGTCTTTCAGCGTAAGGTAGTCCCGCCATTCCAGGAATTGACCTCGTGAACCTACACTGCACTCCCTCAATAGCCAGAATGTCTTTCCTCAAATTTGGAGTCCAGAACTGCACACAGTACTCCAGGCGTGGTCTCACCAGGGCCATGTACAGCTGCAGAAGAACCTCTTTGCTTCTATACTCAATCCCTCTTGTTATGAAGGCCAGCATGCTATTAGCCTTCTTCACTACCCGCTGTACCTGCATGCTTACCTTCATTGACTGGTGTACAAGAATACCCAGATCTCTCTGTGCTGCCCCTTTACCTAAATTTATTCCATTTAGGTAGTAATCTGCCTATCCTGTTCTTGCCACCAAAGTGGATAACCATACATTTATCCACATTAAACTGCATCTGCCATGCATCTGACCACTCACCTAACCTGTCCAGGTCACCCTGTAATCTCCTAACATCCTCCTCACATTTCACCCTGCCACCCAGCTTAGTATCATCACCAAATTTGCTAATGTTATTGCTAATACCATCTTCTATATCATTAACATATATTGTAAAAAGCTGCGGTCCCAGCACTGATCTCTGTGGTACCCCACTGATCACTGCCTGCCATTCCGAAATGGAGCCGTTTATCACTACTCTTTGTTTCCTATCATCCAATCAACTTTCAATCCAAGTTAGTACTTTGCCCCCAATACCATGCGCCCTAATTTTGCTCACTAACCTCCTATGTGGGACTTTATCAAAAGCTTTCTGAAAATCCAGGTACACTACATCTACTGGATCTCCCTCGTCCATCTTCAGAATCACATCCTCAAAAGATTCCAGAAGGTTAGTCAAGCATGATTTCCCCTTCATAAATCCATGCTGATTCTGACCTATCCTGTTACTACTATCCAGATGTGTCGTAATTTCATCCTTTATAATAGACTCCAGCATCTTTCCCACCACTGGTCTATAATTTCCTGCTTTCTCTCTCTCACCTTTCTTAAAAAGTGGTACAACATTAGCCACCCTCCAATCCGCAGGAACTCATCCCGAATCTATCGAACTCTGGAAAATAATCACCAACGCATCCACGATTTCTCGAGCCACCTCCTTCAGTACCCTGGGATGTAGACCATCAGACCCCGGGGACTTATCAACCTTCAGACCTAACAGTCTCTCCAACACCAATTCCTGGCAAATATAAATTCCCTTAAGTTCAGGTCCTTCAGCCACTGTTACCTCAGGGAGCTTGCTTGTGTCTTCCCCAGTGAACACAGATCTGAAGTACCAATTCAATTCTTCTGTCATTTCTTTGTTCCCCGTAATATATTCCCCTGTTTCTGTCTTCAAGGGCCCAATTTTAGTCTTAACCATTTTTTTTTCTTTCACATATCTAAAAAAGCTTTTACTATCCTCCTTAATATTATTGGCCAGTTTACCTTCGTATCTCATTTTTTTCTCTGCGTATTTCCTTCTTAGTAATCCTCTGTTGTTCTTTAAAAGCTTCCCAGTCCTCCGTTTTCCCACTTATCTTTGCAATGTTATACTTTTTCTCTTTTAACTTTATATGTTTCTTAACTTCTCTCGTCAGCCACGGCCACCCATGCCTCCTCCTAGGATCTTTCTTCCTTTTTGGAATGAACTGATCCTGCAACTTCTGCATTATACACAGAAATATCCACCATTGTTCCTCCACAGTCATCCCTGCTAAGGTATTGCACCATTGAACTTTGGCCAGCTCCTCCCTCATAGCTCCATAGTTCCCTTTATTCAACAGAAAAATTGTCACTTCCGATTGTACCCTCTCCCTCTCAAATTGCAGATTGAAGCTTATTGTATTATGGTCACTACTTCCCAATGGCTCCTTCACATAGAGGTCCCTGATCAATTCTGGTTCGTTGCACAATACCAGATCCAGAATTGTCTTCTCCCTGGTAGGCTCCAGCACCAGCTGTTCTAAGAATCCATCTCGGAGGCACTTCACAAAGTCTCTTTCTTGAGGTCCAAAACCATCCTGATTCTCCCAGTCTACCTGCATGTTGAAATCCCCCATAATAACTGTAGTAGCATCTTTGCGACAGGCCAATTTCAGCTCCTTATTCAACTTACATTCGACATCCAGACTATTGGGGGATCTGGGGGCCTGTAGATAACTCCCAAGAGGGTCTTTTTACCCTTAGAATTTCTCAGCTCTATCCATACTGACTCTTCATCTCCTGATTCTAGGTCCCCCCGTGCAAGGGACTGCATATCATCCCTTACCAATATGGCCAGCCCACCCCCTCTGCCCGTCAGTCTGTCCTTACGATAGCACATATATCCTTGAATATTCATTTCCCAGGCCCTGTCCACTTGAAGCTACGTCTCAGTTATCCCCACAATATCGTATCTGCCAATTTCCAAAACAGCCTCAAGCTCATCCATCTTATTTCTAATGCTTCGTGCATTCATGTATAGTATTTTTAGTTTGTTACTGCCCTCACCCTCCCCATCAACTCCTAATTCACTCAACCTTACAGCATGATCCCTTTTTGAGTTTTCTGCCTCATTGATTTTTTAGATTACTTTACAGTGTGGAAACAGGCCCTTCGGCCCAACAAGTTCACACCGACCCGCCAAAGCGCAACCAACCCATACCCCTACATTTACCCCTTACTTAACATTACGGGCAATTTATCATGACCAAATCACCTGACCTGCACATCTTTGGACTGTGGGAGGAAACCGGAGCACCCGGAGGAAACCCATGCAGACACAGGGAGAATGTGCAAACTCCACACAGACAGTCGCCTGAGGCGGGAATTGAACCCGGGTCTCTGGCGCTGTGAGGCAGCAGTGCCACCCACAACAGTTGTCTTTCTTGTCTTCCCTTGTTCTAACTTTTCCTTCAATTTCCTTCTTAAACATCCAGTTTGTCCCCCCACCTGGTATTTAGTTTAAATGTAGCTGTGTTGCAGTAGCAAACCTGCCTGCCAGAATGCTGGTCCCTAACCTATTAAGATGCAAACCGTCTCTCTTGTAGAATTTATGCTTACCACAAAACTTACCAATAAATGCCAATACATCATATGCATTCATAACAACCCTATCAACCTGGATGGCAACTTTCAGGGATTTATGCACCTGGACACTGAGATCTCTCTACTCATCTACACTGCCAAGAACTTTACTATTAGCCCAGCACTCTGCATTCCTGTTGCTTCTTCCGAAGTGAACTACCTCACACTTTTCCACATTAAACTCCATTTGCCACTTCTCAGTCTCAGACCTTGGCAACTCTCCCTCTCCATGCCCTTCTTGATTTTATAAACCCCTATAAGCTCACCCCTCAGCCTCCAATGCTCCAAGCTAAAAGGCCCCAGCCTATTCAGCCTCTCCATATAGCTCAAGCACTTCAACCTCAGCAACATCCTCGTAGACCTTTCCTACACTCTTTCAACATCTTTGCAATAGCAGGGATAAATTGCCCGTCCCTAGCTGGCCTTGAAAAGGCGATAATGAGCTGCCTTCTTGAATCTCTAAATGCACTCTAGATAGACCCACAATGCCCTAATGGAGGTAATTTCAAGACTTTGACAGGAACGGTGACATATTTCCCAATTAGGATGGTGAGTGGCTGGGAGGGGAAGTTGTGCGTGGCGGCATTCCCATGCATCTACTACTGTGAATATTCTAGGTCATCTCATGTGAGTCTCTCTCCTGGTGTGAAACACTATTCAGGCACTGTCACTCTCCCTGTGTCACTCTGCTCAGTTAGTGCTTCAACCAGGTATTTACAACAAAAGAACAGATCAGCACGTCAGACATCCCAAAGTAACTAATATTCAATCAGGGACAGTAACTCACCAAAATTAATGTTAAGAGAAAACAGGGGTGAATGAAAAAATAAAACACAGCAAATTCCTTGGATCAAATGGTTTCTGTTGCAGAACTGAAAGGGAAATCTCAATTGAAAGGTAAGTAATAAGGATGTTGAGATTTAGATAAAAACAGAAATTCAGCAGGTCTGGCAGCATCTGTGCACAGGGAGACAGGGTTAACATTTTGACTCAGGTATGACTCTTCTTCAGGAATGAAAGGAGCTGAAAAATGGAACTTTTTCTCCTGTTGAGAGAGAGGAAGTAGGAGGGAGTGGAACAGATTGTGAGGGTTACCATGGCAAAAGGTAAAGTGTCAAAGGACCATCTTCTTGCATTTATCCACCTCTGACAGGATGCCAACATGTCTCTCCCCCCTCCATTTCCTTATTCCTCCTGCGATACCCTGGTCCACTGCTCTGGCACTTCTAAACTCACTTCACCAACCCTCTGTTGTATCGCATCTTCTCTCTTATTCACAGACGATGTAACACTTATTCTTTTCCTTTCTCCCTAAGCTCTAACATGCCATCCAGGCGAAGCAGCAATACCCTTGGTATTTTCGTTCAATCTAGTCTCCTGTATTCACTGATCAGAATACAGTCTCCTTTTCACTGGTGGGACCAAACGTGCTCTGGGTGACTGTGTTGCGAAACATATCCAACTTGAGAAGAATGTTCCTGACCTTCCAGTCGCTGGTTGTTTCTAAGCACTCTTTTGTTCCAATCACTATCATTTCCGGTTCTCGACCGACTGTAATCTTCCATGGCTTCTCAGATCAAGGGGGAGGCATAGCACCTATAGTGAGTTCAATGATTTCAGAGCATAAACTCCAGTTTGATCACAACTCCATTCCCCCACCTCTAGTTAGCATGGATTTTCTCTCAGCAGAGCTGACCTGTTTTCTGCTATTGATACCTACCATTAACACCTATTCTGCCTCTATCTCACTCCACTTGTACATTAGCACTCTCTTTGCATTCACCATATCAAAATCTGTGCCCCTTGCTATTCCTACATCTTTGTCAATAGCATAAACTCCACAATTTACCCTTACCAATTTATATAGATGCACCAAAGAAAACATCCTACCTGGATGCATCACAGCATGGTATAGCAACTGCTCTGCCTGAGACACAAGAAACTGCAGAGAGTTGTGAACACAGCCCTGTCCATCACACAAGCGTGATTCCCTCCACTGACTCCATCTATATTTTCCGCTGCCTCAGGAAACTAACCAACCCCTCCAACCCTGGTTATACCCTCTTCCATCAGACAGAAGATATAAAAGTTTGTATACAATGTACCAACAGATTGAGGAACAGCGTCCTCCCTCCTTGCTGTTGTTAGACTTCTGAATGGACCTCTCGAATTTTAGATTGAAAGTTGATCTCACTCTTCGTGCAGCTTTTCTGCAGCCATAACACTGTAATCTTCTCTCAGTTCTATTACAATAATGCACTTTGTATGGTATGATCTGCGTTTACTGCACACAAAACAAAACTTTTCACTGTACCTAGGTATATGCGACAATAATAAATCAAATCAAAACCAAATTAAATTTCCAGCCTGAGGCAAGTCATTATTAAGAGTCATTAACATTACCAATGTTTTTCTAAGCACCAAGGCTAACAGTGTTGATTCAGCACTTTCTATGTTCATGAGAACATTATCAATGCCCCAGCATTCACAATTCTATCATTGTGGAACACTCCTTTAGAATATTTTTTCACTCAAATATTTAAGAAAGAGGCAGTCAGTGATTTATCGAGCGGTTAGCCCAGCATAAATTGTCAGGAAAGTGTCTTGAATGAAGAAGAAGGTGCCAAATGCCTTACAAACTTACAGGTGCTCATGACAGAAGTGGCGATATCAATGACTTCAAAAGGAAATGGTGGACATAGGGCAATGGAGAGAAATACACTTGGAGAGTAGAGACAGAGGAAGGGTGGAGGACTGGGTGAAGGGTGGATTATTCAACATAGACTTTCAAAAAATTCATGAGATTTGGCCAGTGTTGCTTTTCCGCCCCCAGTTGCCTCTTGAGAAGGTGGTTGTGAGTTGCCTTCTTGAAGGACCCCCTGCATTCCATGTGCTACAGGCAGACCCACAATGCCCTTAAGGAGGGAACTTCAGAATTTTGATCCAGCGACAGTGAAGTGATATATTTCTAAGTCAGGATGATGAGTGGCTTGGAGGGAAGCTTGCAGGGGATGGCATTCCTATGTTTATGCTGCCCTTTGCCCTTCTGGATGGAAGTTGTTATGGGTTTGGAATGTGCTTTGGTGAGTTATTTGAGTCTTATAGATGGACCACACTGTTGCTACCGAGCGTCAGTGGTGGAAGAAATGTATACATGTCGATGTGGTGCCAGTGAAGCAGACTGATTTGTCCTGCATTGTGTCAAGGTTCGTGAGTGTTTTTTTTAGATTAGATTCCCAACAGTGTGGAAACAGGCCCTTCAGCCCAAGAAGTCCACACCGATCCCTCCAAAGAGTAACCCACCCAGGCCCATTTCCCTCTGACTATTGCACCTAACACTATGGGAAATTTAGCATGGCCAATTTACCTAACCTGCACATCTTTGGACTGTGGGAGTAAACCAGAGCACCCGGAGGAAACCCACGCAGACACGGGGAGAATGTGCAAACTCCACACAGACAGTCACCCGAGGCTGGAATCGAACCTGGGACCGTGGTGCTGTGAGGCAGCAGTGATAACCACTGAGCCACCATGCAGGTATGTAGGAGGTATTCCATGAGACACCTGACTCGTGCCTTGTAGTTGGTGAAGTGGCTCTGTGGAATCAAGAGGTGAGCTATGTGCTGCAGTATTTATTCCTAGCCTCTGACCTGCTTTTGTATCCATGTTATTTATATGATTAGTCAATTCCTGGTCAATGATAGTGGGGGAATTCAGTGAAAGTGAAATCATTGAATGCCAAGATGTGATTTTCTCTTAGAGTCATAGAGATGTACAGCTTGGAAACAGACCCAGTTCCGTTTACTTTGTTCTCTAAAACCTCTTTATAATTTTAACCACCCTTCCACGATGCTGTCACATTTGTGTCATCAGGCAAATAGCTGTCTATTAGTCATTAATGAATATAATGAGCAGTTGAGGACCTAACCCAGGTCCTTGCAGGTCACTGTGTGTCCTCCTTTGGAGCATCTGCTCATTGCCATCACATATCTAGCTGTCTCCTACTGCTCAATCAATTTCCAAAAGAGATCAGTTGTGCTTTTTAATTCTGTGGAGTTAATTCTTTGTCCATGCCAACCAGTTATCGCAACCCAATCTCTGTAGCCTTTTCATTCAGTCTATCTCTCTCTGTACCCTGTCCAGTCAGTTTCTCTTTCTCTGTACCCTGTTCAGGCTGTCTCTCTCTCTCTCTCTCTCTCTCTCTCTGTCTCTCTCTGTACTCTGTTCAGTATCTCTCTCCCTGTAGCCTGCTCAGTCAGTCTCTCTCAGTGTTCTGTCTCACTACAGAAATTGTTGGAGAAACACACCAGTTTTGGCAGCATCAGACCTGCTGGGTTTCTCCAGTAATCTCTGCTTTTGTTTTAGATCTTCAGCATCTGCTGTTCTTTCTTTCATCTCTGTGTGCTCTAATGTTCCCGTTAATCTTTGAAAGTGGTTCCTTTGGATGTGACAATCCTGTGGCTGTGCTGATGGCATCAGCATCTATTTTACCTCCTCTCTGCTCTGTGTCTGCTTTGATTTACAATCTATTGGCGAGGGAAAAGCTTCTGATGAGTTGGGGATAAAGAGAACTCATTTACTTTGGGCGGCAAATGCAAATGTTCTCTCTGATTGTTGGTGGAGTCATACACCTGTCTCTGAGGTGAGGAATAAACTCAACTGCACCATAAACTAATAGTACATACCATACAGCACACAGCGAATGTGGGTCGCTGCTCCACTCAGAGCTGGGAAATGAATCAGAACACACTTGTTCTTCCAGCACTGTTGTAAACTCTTATGACTTAGATTATATAATCAAATACCAAAGAACAGCTTGCTGTAGAGGTGCCCACATTGCAGGAAATGATTGGCTAAATCGGTTTTGGCACGGTGGCTCAGTGGTTATTTCAACTGCACAGTTTGTGTGTCTGATGTGTGTATGTGTCTCTGTGTGCATCTCGGTGTGTGTATGTATCTGTCTCTGTGTGTGTATCTATCTGCGTGCATATACATGTCTGACTCTGCATGGGAATGTGTGTGCGCGTGAACCTGTGTCTGCCTCAGGGGGAGGGGGAGATGTGTGTGTGTGTATGAGTGTGTGTGTGTGTATGTGTGTGCATGTGTGTGTGTGAGTGTGTGTATGTATAAGTGTGCGTGTATGTGAGTGTGTGTGTGTATGAGTGTGTGTGTGTAATTGTGTGTGTGTGTGTGTAATTGTGTGTGTGTGTGTGTGTGAGAGTGTGTGTGTGAGTGTGTGTGTGTGTTTGCATGTGTGTGAGTGTATGTGTGCACGTGTGTGTGTGAGTGTGTGCGTGTGCAGGTGTGTTTGTGTGTGTGTTAGTGTGTGTGAGTGCATGTGTGCGTGCATGTGTGTGTGTGTGTGTAAACATGAGAGTTTAAGAATTAGAATGGGAGCTGTAGTGATTATACTGGAAAAGCACAGCAAGTCAGGCAGCATCCGAGAAGCAGGAAAATTTGATGTTTCAGGCAAAAGCCCTTCATCAGGAATGAGGCTGGGAGTCTTGGGAGTGGTGAGATAAAAGGGAGGGGGCTGGGGCTGGGGGAGAAGTTATCTTAGAGTGCAATAGATGGATGGAGGTGGGGTAAAGGTGATAGGTTAGAGAGGAGGGTGGAGCAGATAGGTGGGAAGGAAAATGGACAGGTGTGACAGGTCAGGAGGGCAGTGCTGAGCTGGTAGGTTGGAACTGGGGTAAGTTGGGGAGAAGGGGAAATGAGGAAACTGGTGAGGTCCACATTGTTGCTATGGGGCTGGAGAATCCTAAGGTGGAAGGTGAAGCGTTCTTCCTCCTGGCGTCGAGTGGTTACGTTTTGGCAATAGAGGAGGCCCAGGACCTGCATATCTTCAGCAGAGTGGGAGGGGGAGTTGAAGTGTTTGTCCATGGGGTGATGGGATTGGTTGGTGCGGGTGTCCCAGAGAAGTTCTCTGAAGCGCTCTGCGAGTAGGCGTCCTGTCTCCCCAATGTAGAGGAGACCACATTGGGAGCAACGGATACAGTAAATGACACATGTGGAAGTGCAGGTGGATGAATGTGGAAACTTTGATGGATGTAGAAGGCTCCTTTGGCGCTTTGGTTGGAGGTGAGGGGGAGGTGTGGCATTTTGCAATTCCTGCAGCGGCAGAGGAAGGTGCCAGGAGGGGAGGGTGGGTTGTTGGGGGATGTGGACCTGGTCAGGTAGTCATGGAGAGAATGGTCTTTGCGGAAAGTGGATAGGGGTGGGGAGGGAAATATATCCCTGGTGGTGAGGTCCATTTGTAGGTGGCGGAAATGGCGGAGGATGGATGCGATGTATATGGAGGTTGATGGGGTGGAAGGTGAGGACCAGGGAGGTTCTGTCCTTGTTGAGTTTGGAGGGCTAGGGTTCCAGGGCGGAGGTGCGAGAAGTGGATGAGATGCGCTGGAAGGCATCATCAATCACGTGGGAGTGAAATTGTGGGCTTTAAAGAAAGACGCCATCTGGTATGTTCTGTGGTAGAATTAGTCCTCCTGGGAGCAGATGTGATGGAGGCAGAGGAATTGGGAATACGGGATGGCATTTTTGCAGGAGGCAGTATGAGAGGAGGTGTAATCCAGGTAGCTGTGGGAGTCGGTGGGTTTTTAGAAAATGTCAGTGTTGAGTCAGTCACCGTTGATGGAGGTGGAGAGGTTCAGGAAGGAAAGGGAGGTGTAAGAGATGGTCAAGGAAGGGGAGGGAGGACACCCACAGTTACCTGGATTTCACCTCCTCCAGCGCATCTCATCCACCTCCTGTACCTCCGCGTACCCACCCCCCGCCACCCTGTCCTCATCTTCCACCCACCAATCTCAGCATCATCATTCGCCATTTCCACCACTTACAAATAGACCCCACCACCAGAAATATATTTCTCTCCCTACTCCATCCACTTTCCGTATAGACCGTTCCCTCCGAAACTACCTTGTCAGGTCCATGTTCCCCCCACCAACCCACCCTCCTCTCCCAGGACCTTCCCCTACCACCACAGGAATTGCAAAACCTGTGCTCCTCCCTCCCCTCTGTCCAAGGCCCCAAAGGAGCCTTCCACATCCATCAAAGTTTCACCTGCATTTCCACACATGGCATTTATTGTATTGGTTGCTCCCAATGTGATCTCCTCTACATTGGGGAGACAGGACGCCTACTTGCAGAGTGCTTCAGAGAACATCTCTGGGACACACACGCCAACCAACCCCATCATCATGTAGCCAAACATTTCAATTCCCCCTCCCCCCCTGCTGAGGACATGCAGGTCCTGGGTCTCCTCCATCGCCACTCCCTCACCACTTGACACCTGAAGGAAAAATGCCTCATCTGCCTCAGGACCCACCAACCCTGTGGCATCAATGTGGATTTCACCAGTTTCCTCATTTCCCCTCCCCCCACCTTATCCCAGTTCCAACCTTCCAGCTCAGCACTGGCTTCATGACCTTCCCCACCCTCCCCTCCCTCCCCTCCGACCAATCACCTTTAACCCCACCTCCATCCACTTATCGCACTCTCAGCTGCCTTCCCGCCAGCCCAACCCCCTCCCATTTATCTCTCCACCCTCTAGGCTTCCAGCCTCATTCCTCATGAAGGGCTTTTGCCTGAAATGTCGCTTTTCCTGCTCCTCGGATCTGCTTGACCTGCTGTGTTTTTCCAGCACCACACTCTCAACTCTAACCTCCAGCATCTGCAGTCCTCACTTTCCCCCTTCGCTGTAATGATTATACTGAGGTCAACCAGGTGGACTTCAGCATATGAGTTCCCTGATTGGGGCTGTTAACTTGGTCGAATCAGGGAGCCCTGGCTGACAGATATAAACAGGAGTGTCAGAGATTCTGTTCACTTTGAGAGCTGGCTCTGAGGGAGCTGGACCAGTGTCAAGGAGTTTCCACACATAAATAAATAGTGACTTGGTGACGGGATACCCGCCTCTATGGAGTTATTTCAGGAGTCAGCCATTTAGACTGGTGAAAATGTCCACTTTCTGGTTGTGATTTTAACTCCAATTCCCAGTCAGTCCCCATAGCCCTTGAATCTCATGTCAGTTGGATGTCTGTCTGACTCAGGCTTGAATATATTTAATGTGCCAGGCTCCATTGTTAATGAGGGAAGGAAATTCCACAGACTACTGACCCTCGAAGAGGATTTCCATCTTAAATATTTACTCATAAGATAACCACTTCAAGCCAGGAATCTACTTCTGAACTATTTCTAATTCAATTGTATTCTTTCTTAGTTAAAAAAAATCAAAATTGTACACAGTAGTCCCAATGTACTGTATAGCTGTAGCAAACCATCCCTCAGCTTATATTTAATTCTTCTTACAATAAACACCATTTGTTCTCCTAATCACTTCTTGTACCTACACATTTTTGTGAATCATTTACCAGGACACCCACATCCCTCTGTTCTGAAAGGTTCTGCAATTTCTCGCGATATAAATAATATTCTTTTCTTGTTACAAAAGTGTACTGTTCCCAATTACCTGCATAATCATCCATCTGCCATGTTTTTGACGACTCACTTAGCTTGTGTGAATCCTTTTGTAGATGCTTAACAACATACATTATACCAAATGTCTATCTGTGTGTGTGTATGAGAGAGAGAGTCCATTCTCCATTACACTGTGTGTGTGAGAGTCTATCCTCCATTACACTGTGTGTGTATGGGAGAGTCCATTCCCCATTACACTGTGTGTGTGAGTCTATTCTCCATTACACTGTGTGTGTGAGAGTCTATTCTCCATTACACTGTGTGTGTATGGGAGAGTCCATTCCCCATTACACTGTGTGTGTGAGAGTCTATTCTCCATTACACTGTGTGTGTATGGGAGAGTCCATTCCCCATTACACTGTGTGTGTATGGGAGAGTCCATTCCCCATTACACTGTGTGTGATGGAGTCTATTGCCCAAAGCCTGTGAGTGTGAGAGAGTCTATTCCCCATTATACTCTGTGTGTGTGTGTGTGTGTGTGAGAGACAATCTATTCCCCATTACACTTGATGAGAGAATCTATTCTCCATTACACTGTATGTGTGTGCATGTGTGTAAATGAGAGTCTATTCCCCATTACAGTACACTTTGTGTGTGAGAAAGTCTATTCCCCGTTACTCTGTGTGTGAGAATGTCTATTGCCCATTGCACTGTGTATGTGAGAGTCTATTCCCCATTTCACGTTTTGTGTGTGTGTGTGTATGTTACCTGAAACGTTTTTTGTTGAATGTTTATATCCTGACTGTCTCTCCAATACTTAACTCTGGCCATGTTTTGTCAGCCTTATCAAAAAGAGATTTGGCTTTCTGCTATTTCACCTTATTCGTGTTACTCATGCCTGATACTGATGGTGGTTCCAAGAGGAATTCTGCTATTGGCGTATTTTGTGTGCAGTGTGACATTAGTCTGTGCTGGATTACTATTCATGCCTTCAGTAAGTGTGCTTCTCCACTCTAGAATTGCCTCGTGTACAAATGTGCAGCAGATTACTACATTTCATTACAATTCCTTTGGTGCTGCGTCAGCTTTTCCTTTTAGAATTATAGAGATGTACAGCACGGAAACAAACCCTTCGGTCCAACTCGTCCATGCTGATCAGATGCCCTAAATTAATCTAGTCCCATTTGCCGGCACTTGGCTCATATCCCTCTAAACCCTTCCTATTCATATACTCATCCAAATGCCTTTTAAATGTTGCAATTGTACCAGCCTCCACCACTTCCTCTGGTAGCTCATTCCATACACTCACCACCCTCTATGTGAAAAAGCTCCCCCTTAGGTCCCTTTAAAATTTTTCCCCTCTCATCTTAAACCTATGCCCTCTAATTCTGGACTCCCCCAACTCGGAGAAAAGACCTTGTCGATTTACATATCCATGCCCCTCATGATTTTATAAGGTCACCCCCTCAGCATCCAATGCTCCAGGGAAGACAGCCCCAATCTATTCAGCCTCACCCTATAGATCAAACCCTCCAACCCTGGCAACATTCTTGGAAATCTTTTCTGAGCCCTTTCAAGTTTCACAACATCCTTCCGATAGGAGTGAGACCAGAATTGCGCACAATATTCCAAAAATGGTCAAACCAATATTCTGTACAGCTGCAACATGACCTCCCAACTCCAGTACTCAATACCCTGATTCCTGATGAAGGGCTTATGCCCGAAACGTCGAAAGGCAACTCTCCACCATCACCTTCTGTCTTTTACCTTCAATCCAATTCTGTATTCAAATGGCTATTTTCTCTGTATCCCATGTGATCTAAACTTGATAAACAATCTCCCACGAGGAAACTTATCGAATGCTTTACTGAAGTCCATATAGATCATGTGCACCAACTGAGGATAATGTGGAGATGATGTGTGATGTTGAATTTCTCCATCTTTTATGAAGCAATTTAACTATTCACTCGTGTACTGAGAATAATTGTCTCCTGTGACAATATCAGGAATGCAATAACAGTTGAAGTAAGACTTCAGATCTTCAACAACCTCAGTGGTGATTATTGAGGTCAGTTGGTCCCCCAACCACATGAATGATCATGCTTTATGTGAAGACAATCAGTTCCTGGGAGAGTGACAGGGTCTACTTCAGCTTCATCCATGGTTTGTCTGGGGCACCATGTGCCTTCAGGGGCTCCCTAGCTTGCTAATGACAAGCATGATATTGGCTGATATGGTCCTTGATTTCATTACTCATGTTTGGCCAGGAGAGCACTTCTCTTGTCTTCCTGGGACTTGATTCCATTCCTTGGTGGATTTCATGGATGCATTTTAACATCTCTCCTCTCAGCTCCTTCGAGATATCGACTCTATTTCCTTTGGACAACACATGGGCTTGGGATGTCAGTTCAGCTCTTTGTTCCCAACAGGGCATGTCCTTGATGCTCTTTGGAGAAAGTGAGGACTGCAGATGCTTGAGATCAGAGCTGAAAAATGTGTTGCTGGAAAAGCGCAGCAGGTCGGGCAGCATCCAAGGAGCAGGAGAACCGACGTTTCGGGCATAAGGAAGCCCTTCCCGAAACGTCGATTATCCTGCTCCTTGGATGCTGCCTGACCTTTTGATGCTCTTTGGTCAACCTTTCATTCAGTTGCTTTGTAACACTGGGAGATTTACAAGGTTAGTGTTGTGTAGTTTGCTTGATTTGACAAATATACTTGTCTATAACACTCAGTGTCTCTGCAACAGGTTGATGACAGGGTTCCAGAGCATGTTGAGCTGCTGCTGCTACTTCACATTAGATCCAGTAGATTACATACATCCTCCACTCTCTTCAATGGCAGTGCTGCTCTCGACATAATGTCTGTAATCTTCCCTTGCCTATAACCACAACTGGATAGTATCTCTGCAACCGGTGTAACAGTCTTTGCAGACGTTTTGGAGCAAGCAGCAGCAGCTTGAGGGAAATGCTTTGGCGTGGTTCTTCATCCATACCGGAGGGTGATAGTGATAGATCGGAGGGGAGAGCGGAGCGGAAGATGGGGAGGAAGATGGACAAGTAGAACAGATCAAGTGGGCAGTACCAAAGGATCTTCTCACATCCAGCAGAGATTTTCCTGCACATCCAAACACCTCATCTACTATGTCTGTTGCTCTCGATGCAGTCTCTACTACACTGGGGAGACAGGCCATCAACTTGTGGAACGTTTCGGGGAACATCTCTGGGACACATGCACTAAACAACCCAACCGCCCCCGTGACTGAACACTTCAAATCTCCCCAAGCAAGTCCTAGGCCTTCTCCATCGCCAAATCAAAGCCACCTGATGACTGGAGGAAGAATACCTCATCTTCCGCCTTAGGACCCTTCAACCACATGGCATCAACATTGACTTCACCAGTTTCCTTATCTCCCCTCCTCCCCTCATCCCAGGTCTAACCCTCTATCTTGGCACTGCCCTCTTGAACTGTTCTATCTGTCCATCTTGCTATCCGCTCAATCCTCCCCTCTGACCTATCACCCGCCCCCCCACCTGCATCTACTTATTCTGTTCCCAGCCCCACCCCCCCCACACATATTCCTGATGAAGGGCTTATGCCCGAAATGTCGATTCTCCTGCTCCTTGGATGCTGCCTGACCTGCTGTACTTTTCCAGCACCACATTTTTCGACACTCCCAAAGACAAACCGGGCAAAAGTTTTATCGAACTGTTGATGAACCCCACAAATTGTTGAGCTACTTGTAAATTGGTTGGTTCCCGAATTATTGCTCTCACTGTTTTGGAAGATGGGTGAAAATGTTTTGCTATCTACTTGGATTCATGATGTGGAGGTGCTGGTGTTGGACTGGGGTGGACAAAGTCAAAAACCACACGGTTTGCGGTTTCAAATAAACCTGAAGCCAGGTGTCTTGTGATACTTGAATTCAGACACCTTTACTTGCAATCTCTTCTTGTACCAATTCAGGTTTATCTGGTGGTCTCCATCGAGCAGTTGGTGCTCGATTTTGATCATGGTCACTAGAGACTTCTTTCATTGTGTCTCTACATCCAGAAATCATCCACTATCGCTTGTTCTCCTTGAACATCACTATCTCACATTGAGTCAATTCTCCCCTGGAACTGTGGGAATTCTAAACGACATGCATAAGCATCTGGTAGTCCCTGAAGGGGATTCAGATTGTAGTTAGAAAGTTACTGCTTTCATCCAGCTCCACTCGCCAGTAACCACTTTTCTTCGAAGAGTTTTGCTTTTGCAAGTCGTGGCAAAATTCCTTCAACGGTTGCCATGGGGTGGGAAGATTGCTTCAGGGATCTGTTTAGATTCTTTCAGTCAGTCCAAACTTTCCAGGTTGTTTTGCTGCTACTATACTGCTAACACATTTTGTAGAAGTTGTCACTTCCTTGATTATTCCCTTCTTTTCCAGCTCTTCTTCCCTTCTATCTGACACACTCCTGAGTATTTGTATCCCTTTTGTCTGCAATTCTTCAGCCCTGTGTACCTGGAGGACCTGTCAGAGTAATGCAAGACCCCATCTGCTCTGCCCTAAATATGCTTGATTTGCCAATTCGCGACCTCATGCACAGGTCCACCACTCTCCTGAGTGTAACTTCATCTTCTCTCAGTCCAAATACAATTCCTAATACAATCCTGTCTCAAATTAATTCATCCTTTAATCATGTAAATTCACAAGTTTCTGCAGATTGAGTTCATGATGCTGTGTAGTGATCAATAAACTCTTTCTCATTCTGTCTCCTTCTCCTGAATATCCAAGGAAGTTATTTGAGTTGAACTGAGAAATAAGAAAGGGATGATCACCTTACTGGGATTGTACTATACACCCCCTAATAGTCAGCGGTGAATTGAGAAACAAGTTTGTAAGGGGATCTCAGTTATCTGCAAGAATAGCAGAGTGGCTATGGCAGAGGATTTTAACTTTCCATACAGAGACTAGGACTGCCATAGTGCTAAGGGTTTAGATGGAGAGGAATTTGTTAATTGTGTACAAGAAAAATTTCTGATTCAGTATGTGGATGCACCTACTAGAGAAGGTGCAAAACTTGACCTCCTCTTGGGAAATAAGGCAGTGCAGGTGACTGAGGTGTCAGTGGGGGAGCACTTTGGGGCCTGCAACAATAATTCTATTAGTTTTAAAATAGTGATTGTCCAGATCTAAATGTTGAAGTTCTAAATTGGAGAAAGGCCAATTTGACGGCATTAGGCAAGAACTTTTAAAAGCTGATTGGGGGCAGATGTTCTCAGGTAAAGGGACGGCTGGAAAATGGGAAGCCTTCAGAAATGAGATAATGAGGATCCAGAGAAAGTATATTCCTGTTAGGGTGAAAGCACAGGCTAGTAAGTATAGGGAATGCCAGATGACTAAAGAAATTGAGGGTTTAGTTAAGAAAAAGAAGGAAGTATATGTAAGGTATATCGACGTTTCGGGCATAAGCCCTTCTTCAGGCTTATGCCCGAAATGTCAATTCTCCTGTTCCTTGAATGCTGCCTGACCTGCTGCGCTTTTCCAGCAACACATTTTCAGCTCTGATCTCCAGCATCTACAGTCCTCACTTTCTCCTATGTAAGGTATAGACAAGATAGATCGAGCGAATCCTTAAAGAGTATAAAGGCAAGAGGAGCATACGAAAGAGAGAAATCAGGAGGGTAAAAAGGGGACGTGAGATAGCTTTGGAAAATAGAATTAAGGAGAATCCAAAGGGTTTTTATAAATGCATTAAGGACAAAAGGGTAACTAGGGAGAGAATAGGACCCCTCAAAGATCAGCAAGGCGGCCTTTGTGTGGAGCCGCAGAAAATGGGGGAGATACTAAACGAATATGTTGCATCGGTGTTTACTGTGGAAAAGGACATGGAAGATAACGAATGTAGGGAAATAGATGGTGACATCTTGAAAAATGTCCAGATTACAGAGGAGGAAGTGCTGGATGTCTTGAAACACAAAAAAGTGGATAAATCCCCAGGACCTGATCAGATGTACCCTAGGACTCTGTGGGAAGCTAGGGAAGTGATTGCTGGGCCCCTTGCTGAGATATTTGTATCATCGATAGTCACAGGTGAGGTGCTGGAAGACTAGAGGTTGGCTAACGTGGTGCCACTGTTTAAGAAAGGTGGTAAGAACAAGCCAGAGAACTATAGACCGATGAACCTGACTTTGGTGGTGGACAAGTTGTTGGAGGGAACCCTGAGGGACAGGATGTACATGTATTTGGAAATATGTGATCTATGTGGACTTCAGTAAGGCTTTCAACAAGGCTCCCCATGGGATACTGGTGAGCAAGGTTAGATCTCATGGAATACAGGGAGAACTAGCCATTTGGATACAGAACTGGTTCAAAGAAGACAGAGGGTGGTGGTGGAGGGTTGTTTTTCAAACAGGAGGTCTATGACCAGGGAGTGCCACAAGGATCGGTGCTAGGTCCACTACTTTTCGTCATTTATATAAATGATTTGGATGTGAGCATAAGAGGTAAATTTGCAGATGACACCAACACTGGAGGTGTAGTGGACAGCGAAGAAGATTACCTCAGATTACAACAGGATCTTGATCAGATGGGCCAATGGGCTGAGGAGTGGCAGATAGAGTTTAATGTAGATAAATGCGAGGTGCTGCATTTTGGGAAAGCAAGTCAGAGCAGGACTTATACACTTAATGGTAAGGTCTGAGGGAGTGTTGCTGAACAAAGAGACCTTGGAGTGCAAGTTCATAGCTCCTTGAAAGTAGAATAGTATGTAGATAGGATAGTGAAGAAGGCATTTGATATGTGTTCCTTTATTGGTCAGAGTATTGAGTAAAGAAGTTGGAAGGTCATGTTGCAGCTGCACAGGACATTGTTCAGGCCAATATTAGAATATTACATGCAATTCTGGTCTCCTTCTTATCGGAAAGATGTTGTGAAACTTGAAAGAGTTCAGAAAAGATTTACAAGGATTGTTGCCAGGGTTGGAGGATTTAAGCTATAGGGAGAGGTTGAATAGGCTAGGGCTGTTTTCCCTAGAGCATCGGAGGCTGAGGGGTGACCTTATAGAGGTTTATAAAATCATGAGGGGCACAGAGAGGGTAAATAGACAAGGCCATTTCCCTGGGGTGGAGGAGTTCTGAACTAGAGGGCATAGGTTTAGGGTGAGAGGGAAAGATATAAAACAGACCTAAGGGGCAATTGTTTCATGCAGAGGGTGATACGTGTATGGAATGAGCTGTCAGAGGAAAGTGGTGGAGACAAGTACAATTGCAACATTTAAAAGGTATTTGGATGGGTATATGAATAGGAAGGGTTTACAGAGATATGGGGCAGGTGCTGGCAGGTGGGAGTAGATTGGGTTAGGATATCTGGTCAGCATGGATGACTTGGACCGTGCTGTACATCTTTATGACTCTATGACTCTATGTGCTGTTTCAATGTAATGTTCATTTGGGGCTCAAAGTTTACCTTCAAAACTTCTCGCCTTTCTGCTATGTGTTATTTTCTCTGCTCTCTAGAGAGCTTTTGTGTGGAATATATTTTCAAACAGCGTCTTCCTGACAGAGTAGCAACTTCTACGTGGTTCAGCTAGCTCAACAAATCAGGTACTGTTGCATAATTGCTCCATTGTTGATGAACAAATTCCAAGTTCTGGCTCACATTCCCAACCATTTGAATAGGATCTGGTCTGGAAAAAGCTGCAGGCCTTTTCTCTTAATGAATTTTATTTTTACTGTGATCTTTAATTTATTTTCTTGCTCAGTGGCAGCTTGTAGCTGTACAGCTGTGGTCTTTCAATTCAGTTCCTGGACACACCCAGCTCCTTAGATACTGAAGCAATCCATATACAAATGCCACAAGCTCTGGACAATATCCAGGCTTGGGCTGACAAATGACAAATAGAAAGTGAGGATGCAGATGCTGGAGATCAGAGTCTAGATTGTGTTGCTAGAAATCACAGCAGGTCAGGAAGCATCTGAGGAGCTGGAGAATCCTGTTCCTTGGATGCTGCCTAACCTGCTGTGCTTTGCCAGCACCACACTCTTGACAAGTGACAAGTAACAATCACGCCACACAAATGCCAGGCTATGACCATCACCAATAAGAGACAATCTAACCACTACCCCTTGACATTCAGTGGTGTTACCACCACTGAATCTTCCCATATCAACATCCTGGGGGTTACCATTGACCAGAAACTCAGTTGGACTCACCACATAAACGCAGTGGCTGCAAAAACAGGTCAGAGGCTTAGGAATAACTCACTTCCTGAAGCTTGTCCACCATCCACAAGGCACAAGTCAGGAGTGTGATGGAATATTCCTCACTTGCTGAGATGAGTACAGCCCCAACTACACTCCAGAAGCTTGACACCATCTAGGTCAAAGTAGCTTGCTTGATTGACACTACATCCACAAGCATCTGCTCCCTCCATCACTGACGCTCAGTAGAAGCAGTGTGTACAGTGGTTAGCACTGTTGCCTCACAGCGCCAGAGACCTGGGTTCAATTCCCGCCTCAGGTGACTGACTGTGTGGAGTTTACACGTTCTCCCCGTGTCTGCATGGGTTTCCTCCGGGTGCTCCTGTTTCCTCCCACAGTCCAAAGATGTGCAGGTCAGGTGAATTGGCCGTGCTAAATTGCCCGTAGTGTTAGGTAAGGGGTAAATGTAGGGGTATGGGTGGGTTGTGCTTCGGCGGGGCGGTGTGGACTTGTTGGGCCCAAGGGCCTGTTTCCACACTGTAATGTAATGTAATCTAAAAAAAAGATGCACTGCTGAAATTCACCAAAGATTCTCAGATCCCACAACCCACAACCACGTCCATCTAGAAGGACAAAGATGCAGATACATGAGAGCACCTTTAGGTTCCTCTACAAGCCACTCACCATCCTGACTTGGAAATATATCACCGTTCCTTCACTGTTGCCGGGTCAGAATCCTGGAATTCCCTCCCTAAGGGTATTGTGGGTCAACCCACAGTAGGTGGACTGCAGCGATTCAAGAAGGCAGCTCACCATCACCTTCTCAAGGGCAACTAGGGAAGGTCACTAAATGCTTGGCCCAGCCAGTGATACCCACATCTGAGGAATGAATAAATTTAAAAAAGGCTCAGTTAGTCTTCTGCCACCGTGTTTGATGAGGACTGAGCGATAGCATGTGAAGTCATTATTGAAGTTTAAGATCTCAGCTTACAGGGTGTACATAGAGGTCACATGATACATGGCAGATTAGCACAGGCATTTATAAACGATCGCTTTTCAATCCAAACAAATTTGATTTGTTGCTTCTGGCACCAGGAAAACAATCATTGTAAAAGTCCAACTGAAGCCTGTCACAGTCTGATTGCTGGAGGAGTACGTGGTCGAGTCTCAATCCCCTGTAAGGTGGCCTGGTAGGTCCCTCAGTTATTCAGGAAAACAGAAATAACCTTAACCCTGCAGCAGGAGGGTGGCCACTGTGTCACACGGCAGCAGGAGCTCAATGTGAAGATGAAGCACTGGCAGTCTTGGGGGTGACTGGGGTGGGAATTCATAAATCCTACACAACACAGCCCATAAAGTTAAGAAACATTCTAACAGCCTACTGTGAGGACTAATTGCACATGCTTGTAGTTCCTATGCTTATAGTCATGGAGTAGTACAGCACAGAAACAAGCCTTTTGGTTCAACTCGTCCATGCCCACCAGATATCCTATATTAAGAAAGTCCCATTTGCCAGCATTTGGCCCACATCTCTCTAAACCTTTCCTATTCATATGCCCATCTGGATGCCTTTTAAATGTTGTAATTGTACCTCCATCACTTCCTCATTCCACCCTCTGGTTGATAAAGTTGCCCCTTAGGTCCGTTTTAAATCTTTCCCCTATCACCTTAAATTTATGCTCTCCAATTTTAGACTCCTCTACTCTGAGAAAAAGACCCTGGCTATTCACCCTAACATGCCCCTCATGATTTCATAAACCTCTATAAGGTCAACCTCCGATGCTCCAGGGAAAATATCCCCAGCCTATTGAGCCTCTCTCTATAGGTCAAGACCTCCTGTCCCAGCAACGTCCTTGTAAGTCTTTTCTGCACCCTTTCAAGTTTAGTGACTATTGCTAAAATGGGACAAAGTCTGATAGGTGGTAGCTTGGTATGAAGGATAGAAACTGAAAGGAGATGAATACTGGATCAGGGAAGGGGTTACTAATCACTGGGGCCTGTGCCTTCAGAGAAACCCTGGACTGCTAATCTCACTGTGACCAATGACAGCAAGGTCATCAACCCCCTCCCCCCCCCATGCCCTGTAACCAAGAATTGGCCATGCTAAATTGCCCGTAGTGTTCGGTGAAGGGGTAAATGTAGGGGAATGGTTCTGGGTGGGTTGCTCTTCGGAGGATTGGTGTGGACTTGTTGGGCCGAAAGGCCTGTTTCCACACTGTAAGTAATCTATCTAAATCAAGACACAGAATCTCTGAGATGCTGCTTCTCCAATAAACTTCTCTCTCTTATATTCTCCTCCAACCATCAGGCTGCTCCCTTTCTGCATATTCTACGC
This sequence comes from Chiloscyllium plagiosum, assembly GCF_037043375.1. NCBI lineage: Eukaryota > Metazoa > Chordata > Chondrichthyes > Orectolobiformes > Hemiscylliidae > Chiloscyllium > Chiloscyllium plagiosum. Next base: position 70,520,006 of record NW_028270157.1, read on the forward strand.
AGAGGCTCACTAATGAACCAATCAGTAGTGAATGTGGGAGCAAACTGGGCTGCAATTGGAGGAGCAGCTTGGAAGGTAATGGCAGGAGGGAGCAAGTTGCTGGACGTTACTGTTGGCTAGGCCCAGGGCTTGGGGATTGGTACCAGGTTTTAGCAGAGCTTTGCTCTGGGATCTGGCTGTTATAAATTGCTGCTTGGCCAGGCTTTAGGATTTGCCAGGTCTGGATCTTAAGAGTTGCTGCGAACCAGATCCAGGTCTGCTGTCCCTCGTGTTCCTAGACTATCTCATGCTTCTGGGGATGTGAGTGGGGATAGGAAGGGAATTTCATAAAAGGTGTGTAAGGAAAGGGAAATGAGGATGCTGCTGATTGAGGGCAGGGCAGGAGATGGGGGGCGGGGGAGGCAGGGAGGAGATAGCTACAAAGGACTATGCACAGTTTAAACCTGTCAACAAAAAAATGACTCAACTAACTGGGAGCCAGGAAATCACTGATGAAAATTACTGTGGAATCAGTGGGCGGCACGGTGGCACAGTGGTTAGCACTGCTGCCTCGCAGCGCCAGAGACCCGGGTTCAATTCCCGCCTCAGGCGACTGACTGTGTGGAGTTTGCACGTTCTCCCCGTGTCTGCGTGGGTTTCCTCCGGGGGCTCCGGTTTCCTCCCACAGTCCAAAGATGTGCAAGTCAGGTCAATTGGCCATGCTAAATTGCCCGTAGTGTTAGGTAAAGGGGTAAATGTAGGGGTATGGGTGGGTTACGCTTCGGAGGGTCGGTGTGGACTTGTTGGGCTGAAGGGCCTGTTTCCACACTGTAAGTAATCTAATCTAATCTTTAGTTTAAGGCTGTATATTGTTCAAGCGCTATGATATGGCGAAGATGCACATAGAACATAGAACAGAACAGGCCCTTCGGCCCACTATGTCTGTGCTGACCATGATGCCCTTCTAAACTAATCCCACCTGCCTACATATGGTCTGCATCTCTCTATTCCCTGCCTGTTCATATGTCTGTTTAAATGAATCTTATACATTGCTATTTTATCTGCTTCTACCATCTACCGTAGCAGTATATTCCAGGCATCTATCAACTTCTGTGTAAAAAACTTACTTCACATCTTGTTTGGATTATAAAGATCTAAGGACAATCTTCCACTTAATAAATGACAGAGTAAGAGTTTACAACAGCATTCGTTTTGTTGCTGAAGCATCAGTTCATCAGGATCCAAGTGACTGGATCAAATATTTGTGTAATCTGAACCACACCTACAATAACTGGCATTAGAACAAACTGTCTTGATTTTATTGCATAATGGAAATTAAGAAAACTGTCAATTATGCAGTTATGTTAGTCATCCATTTTACAGATTGAATGCAGTCCAAGCTTTTAACATAATGAAACAGTTGATATAGGACACACTTTCACTAATTCATTAAAGAACCAATGAAATGGACCACAGATATGACCTCAAGACAGTTGAGGATAATCAGATCAGTCATGATATCATTGAATGGCAGAGCAGACTCAATGGGCTGAATGGCCTACTTCTGTTCCTGGGTCTTATGGTCTTACATTTCCTTTAAAATTCCCCCCTCTTACCTTAAACCTATGACCCCCCCAGTGATTGACATTCCCACTCTCAGAAAACGACTCCAACTGCCCATCCGCTCCATCCTCTCATAATTTTAGATATTTCTATCAGGTCACCCCTCAGCCTCTCATACTACAGTGAAAACAATCCAACCTCTCCTTATAGGAGAAAGTGAGGATTGGAGATCAGAGTTGAAAAGTGTGGTGTTGGGAAAACACAGCCGGTCAGGCAGCATCCGAGGAGCCGGAGAATTGACGTTTCGAGTAGCATCGATTCTCCTGCTTCACGGATGCTGCCTGACCAGCTGTGCTTTTCAAGCACCACACTTTTCGACTCCGATCTCTCCTTATAGCTATTATACACCAATCCAGGCAGCATGCTGGTAAACCTCTTTTGCTCACTCTCCAAAGGCTCTACATTCTTCCTATCGTGTGGTGACAGGAACTGCACATAATATTCCAAATGTGGCCTAAGTAAGGTCTTAGTAAGTAAGGCCTAAGTACGAGCTGCAACACAACTTGCCAACTTTTATACTCAGTGCCCCGACCAATGAAGGCAAACATGCCGTATGCCTTATTTACCTCCTTAGCCATTTGTGTTGCCATTTTCAGGGAGCTATGGACTTGCTCTCCAAGATCCCTCTGTATAATCAATGCTCCTAAGGGTCCTGCCATTTACTGTAGCAGATGCTTTATTGAGATCTTAGTATAGATTTACCAGAACAGTTTAAGGTATGAGGAATTTCAGAGAATTTGTTCTCCTAAAGACTAACAAGCCTGAAAAGATTTGACAGAGATGTATAAAATCATGTAGGGTTCAGATAAAATGAATAGAAACTGTTTCCAAAAATGAGGGGTCAAAACTGGGACGACCAAGATTTAAACTGATTGGTAAGAACTCGAGGTGACACAAGTTTAAAAAAACCTTTATACGAAGAGTAAATTGCACTGCCTCCCTGATATAGAGTTGGATAAAGATTCATATTAATATTCAAATAGAAAATGAATAAATAATTGAGAAAAATATAGGGTTAGATCTGGGGGGCGCGGGGGGGTGGGGTGCGGTGCAGTGTTACCTCTGACTGGATTTCTCTTTAACAGAACTAGTGCAAACTTGATGGGCTCAATGGCCTCTGTCTGTGCCACTGCAGCTAAAATGCACCATAGAGTCTCTCAACATTGTTGGCTGAAAAGATGTGGGTGGTGGAGATGAGAGACACAGAAATAAGAGGAGTTTCAGGGCCCATGATTTCTCTCCCTGGTCCCAGACCTTCTGCACTGTTTGCGCTGGGTGCTGTGTTCAAAATTTCATTGAACAGAGGGTTAAGGGGCTGGAGGAAATGGTCAAACTATTTACTGCACAGTCTCCCTCGATGCAGTCAGTGAAAAGGGTGAAATTATAGTGCACCTATTTTCCTGTGAAACAAACAGTAGTGAAAGGTTCACTGATGTTTCCTTGGTGAAGTTGTGAAGGACAAGTCAGAGCATTACCTTGTGCTGTTGAAACAGCACTCACCGCTGTCATCTGTCTTCATTTACACTGAACAATGGTTCAGGAGGCACTCTGCAGGCACATTTCAGGAAGATGAGTGGATGTTCTCTCATGCAATCAGGAACCAGCCGGCAGACAACACATGCCAGCTCCCAGATGGATGATATTGTGTCGATCTGGAACTTCAAATGAAGCGTGGAAGTTTTGGCTACCTTCTGCTGGATAGTATGAGCTTCAGCCTTGAATTCAGCTTTAGCAATTGCACGTTTCGGCCCAGATAAACAAACTACAGAGTTATGAACACAGCCCAGTCCATCATTCAAACCAGCCTTCCATCCATGCATTCACTCCATCTACATTTCCCACTGCCTTGGGAAAGCAACATAATCAATTACCCCTCCCATCCCAGTTATCCTCTCTTCTACCTGTTTCTATCAGGCAGGAGATATAAGAGTTTGAATACACATATGAACAGATTCAAGAACAGCTTCTTCCTGCCTTATCAGAATTTTGAAAAGAGCTCTCAAATGTTAATGTTAATCTCTTTCTCTGCACCTTCTCTGCGGCTGTAACACTGCATTCTGCACTTTGTTCTGCGACCCTGATGCACTTTGTATAGTACAATCTGCCTGTACAGCACACAAAACAACACTTTTCACTGAATCTTGGTACATGTGACAACAACAAATCAATCAATCAATCAATCAATCAATCAATCAATCAGACCAGGTATCAATTGCAGCTCAGTACAGCCCCCTTCGCTTCAGAGTCCCAGAGTTAGCGTGCTGTGGAGACTTGATCACAGACAGATTAACACTACATTGCAATGCTGGGGAAATGCTGCACTGTCAGAGGTACCACTTTCTTTGTTCTGAAGTGAAAACCCAGGCTGATTTCTCTTTGAGACAGATGGAAAAGATCCTATGCTGCTACTTCAAGTTGAGCAGTTCTCCCAGATATACCAGGCCCCTTAATGTTGATCATCACTATACTAGGAGGGGGCTTTCAGTGTGTGAATCGGTTGCCCTCTCTCCTACATTACAAGCTGCTACATATTCAATAAAACCTGTTAATATCATACTTCAGAACTGGAAGCCAAAGCTGCAGGACAGCCTGGTGGAACGTTGTGGTGCAGGCAAAGAGCTTTGAGGCCTGTCTAAGCACTAGACTGCACAGAGAGAAACTGCAAACCAACCTGGCAAAGAATGCATGTGGTAAAGCAGTTGTCTGCAGTCAATGAAACATTTGAAGAGGTTCTTACAGAGATGAGGAAGAAAAGAGCTCTCAGAAAATTCACCAGCAGAAAGGGTGTAGAGAAGTTGGGAGCTGTTAAGAGTCAACTAGGCACAGACGGTTTTCCAGGCTCAGAGACAGAGACCTGTTCAGAGCTGCATGAGCAGCATGGAAAATTAAAAACCAACCACTGTAGTTTGCAAGTTTCCAAGGACACTGAGGAGTGGGATGAACTCTTCTCAGTAGAATAACAGGCTCATTGCAGGTTTCCAGCTCCCCTGATTATACATACCAATGAAATGAATTTTGGCATGCAAACACCGAAGTGAGTGGTCAAACAGCTAACACTAAATTAGATTACAGAGTATCTATACCTTCAGATGTAATGCCATGACTGTGACCTTGAATTTTCCGATCATCACCCCCATTCAACTTTACAGCACAAGAAGGCATTAAAAATCAGACTGAGAAGAGAGATGTACACAATCTCTTGGAAGTGACTTCACCTGATGAGAGTGCAGCACTCCAAAAGCTTGTGTTTTTAAATAAATCTGTTGGACAGTGACCTGGTGTTGTGTAACTTCTGACTTTGTCCATCCCAGTTCTACACCAGCATCTCCACATCTTGGATGGTACTGTTCATGATGTTCCTTCTGTGATTCTTGAGGAGTGTCAGAGAGTCATACAGCACAGAAACAGATCCTTCGGTCCAACCCAACCATGCCGACCATAATCCTAAACTAAACTAGTCCCACCTGCCTGCACTTGGCCCATATCCCTCCAAACATTTCTTACTTATGTACTTATGTAAAGATTCACCTGCACCTCCACACACATCATCTATTGCATCCTCTGCATCTGATGTGGCCTCCTCTAAATTGGGGAGACAGGCCGCCTACTCGCGGAGAGTTTCAGAGAACACCTCTGGGACACCCGGACCAACCAACCCAACCACCCCGTGGCTCAACACTTCAACTCCCCCTCCCACTCCACCAAGGATATGCAGGTCTTTGGACTCCTCCATCGCCAGACCACAACAACACGACGGTTGGAGGAAGAGCGCCTCATCTTCCGTCTAGGAACCCTCCAACCAGAAGGGATGAACTCGGATTTCACCAGTTTCCTCATTTCCCCTCCCCCCACCTTGTCTCAGTCTAATCCATCGAATTCAGCACCGCCTTCCTAACCTGCAATCTTCTTCCTGACCTCTCCGCCCCCACCCCAGTCTGACCTATCACCCTCACCTTGACCTCTTTCCACCTATCACATTTCCGACGCCCCTCCCCCAAGTCCCTCCTCCCTACCTTTTATCTTAGCCAGACCACAACAACACGACGGTTGGAGGAAGAGCGCCTCATCTTCCGCCTAGGAACCCTCCAACCAGAAGGGATGAACTCGGATTTCACCAGTTTCCTCATTTCCCCTCCCCCCACCTTGTCTCAGTCTAATCCATCGAATTCAGCACCGCCTTCCTAACCTGCAATCTTCTTCCTGACCTCTCCGCCCCCACCCCAGTCTGACCTATCACCCTCACCTTGACCTCTTTCCACCTATCACATTTCCGATGCCCCTCCCCCAAGTCCCTCCTCCCTACCTTTTATCTTAGCCTGCTGGACAAACTTTCCTCATTCCTGAAGAAGGGCTTATGCCCGAAACGTCGATTCTCCTGTTCCCTGGATGCTGCCTGACCTGCTGCGCTTTTCCAGCAACACATTTTCAGCTCTGATCTCCAGCATCTGCAGACCTCACTTTCTCCTTACTTATGTACTTATCAAAATGTCTTAAACGTTGTTACTGTACTTGCATTCACCACTTCCTCTGGAAGTTCATTCCACACACAAATTACGCTGTGTGTAAAAAGGTTGTCCCTCATGTACTTTTTAAATCTTTCTCCCCTCACCTTAAAAATGTGCCCCCCAATCTTCAAATCCCTCACCCTAGAGAAAAGACACATGCCATTCACTGTGTCTATACCCCTCATGATTTTAAAAACCTGTATAAGGTCACCTCTCAGCCTCTTATGCTCCACTGGAAGAAGTCCCAGTTGTTCCAGTCCATTTTTATATCTTAAACCTTCCATTCCAGGCAACATCCTGGTAATTCTTTCTGAACCGTCTCCAGCTTAGCAATATCCTTCCTATAATAGGGTCATGGTTTGGAACGCTTTGTACATCAGAAGAGGTCTGTACAACCTTAATGTGACATCTCAATTGGTAAAATCAAAAGTCTGAACAATGAAGACAAGAGAGTAATCTCTTTGTTGAGGACAGTAGCAAAGAGCCAAAGTTGTTTGCTTATTCTATGAAATGGAAGGTGGATCAGGGTGAAATTATGCACTTTGGTTGGAGGAGGAAAGGATGGAGAGTATTTCTTCGATGGTGAGGGATTAGAAAGTGTTGATGTTCAAAGAGACTGTGTGTCTTGGTTAAGAAGTCACTAAGAAAGCTAGCATTGCATTGCAGCAAGCAATTCAGAAGGTGAACAACATCTTTATGTTAGGGATTTCAGCACAAGAGCAAAGAAATTCACCAAGGCTTCTCAAACAAAACCTTCCCAACCATGACCATTTCCATCTAAATAGACCAGGGCAGCGGACACATGAGAACAGCACCACCTTCAAGTTCCCCTCCAAGCCACTCACCACCCTAACCTGGAAATATATCGCCACTACTTCACTGTCAGTGGGACAAAATCCTGGAATTCCCTCCGTCAGGACATTGCGGTACACCACATAGACTGCAGGAGTGCAAGAAGACCATCATCTCAAGGGCAGTTATGGATAGGCAATAATCCTAGCCTAGCCTGTGATGCTCATGTCATGTGAAATAATTTTTTAAAAAAATCTTGCTTCTGTTATACAGAACACTGGTGAGATCTAGTCCCCTTGCCTAATGAAGGATATACAGTAATTGTCAAATTGCAGGCTCACCAGACTGATTCCTGTGGTCTCCAATGAGGAGAGATAGTGGAGATTGGGCCCTATTTTCTGTAGAGTTTTGAACCTATAGAAATGTAAAAAACCTGGATATTATGCCTAATTTAAGCTTTGTGTCCGGGCCTGGGCACCACATAAGATGTACATATTTACTACAATGGTATAAGGAGAGATTGGCAAACTGTTTTCTCCGGGGGAAAGGAGATTATGGAGAAGTTTAATTAGATGTTCAAAAGTATGAAGGCTTTTGACTGAGTCGATAGAGAATAATCATTTCCACTGGGTGCAGAATCAGCAACTTGAAGCTTCAGACTGAAACAATTATCAGAAAAGAAAAATAAGAGGCAGATGAGGAGAATCTTTTTTATACTCTATTGAGATGTTTTGGTCTAGGTTTCACTGATGGAAAGGATGTTGTAGTCAATTCAGTAATACAGTTTGAAATGAAAGGCAAGGAAGGAGAAAAGCAGGAAATTCATGAGCGAACAGCAGGGAAGTGAGAGTAATTTGTAGAAGTTCTAGGGAATAGATTGAAGCACAGGCATGGAACATCAAAACACCACTTTCTGCACTGCAGTGTTCCCTCACAAACTCCAATGAATTGTTGGGTTACGACAAGAGATACAAGGCTAGATTTTGACTATTGGGGAGAGTGCTGCACTGATAAGGTCAGCTCAGAATATGAGCTCAAATCTCAGCTGTTAGGTATGAATTCATTAGCTTCCAATTTAGAGAGACATGACTGAGCCGAGATTGACCCTTTCCTCAGGTTATTCCTGATACCTCCACACTAACAATTTAAGAGCACCCCCTAGCTAATTCAAATTCCTGCTAAGGATTTCCCAGCGGCTGTGCGTATAATTTTTTCAAATGCAACAGAAACAACTTTCAAAAATTCAAGGATGCCTCTTGAGACCAATCCCTGTGGAGAAGTTGCCCGGAAAATATGCTGCCGAAAATGCTGTTAGCACTCTCACACTGAAATAATCATCAGTCGGGAATTAGTATCATGTTTATGCAGAATGAAAGGCAGATAAAAGGCAGACACAGTCAGAGGGCTGGGGGTGAGGTGGGCTAACAGCAAAGGCTTAGTTGGGATGAAGGGGTGGGGGATAGAGAGAATGGTGGTAGGAGGAGAGGATCAGAGTGGAGCGGGAATAGGAATGAGGAGAGGTGACTGGGGATGGAGGAGAGACAGAAGGGATGGTGATTGATGTCGAGGGGGAGTGAGATTGGAGTGAGGGGGAGTGTGATGGGGTAGAGAAGGGGGAGTAGGGATAAGGGAGTAAGAGGAGCAGGAAAGAGTTGAGGTGGGTGGAGGGAGGAAGCACGATGGAGAGGAAGGAGCATGTGGAAGAGGGATTGAGGGTGTAGGAAAGAGGCTGGGGGAGGGAGAGAAGAGGTTTGAAGAGACAATTGAAGAAGTTGAGAAAGCAGGTTGGAAGCCAGGATGCTGGTGGTGGGAAGGGTAGAAAAGAGTGGGTGAAAGAGAGAAACAGCATCTGAGAGGGAGAAAGAGGGGATTGAGGTGGGCTTCATGCAGAGAAAGTGGGCTGGAAAATTGTGAAGTGAGGATGATGTACACAAAACTTCAGAGGAAACCATTCCCCCTTACAAATTTGCTCCACCATTCAATAAAATTGTGACTGACTTGGTTGTGGGTTCAACATCACACTCCTATCTGCAGAGGAATCTGTGCTAAGCAGAAATGTCAGGATGGTGACCCCAACCCCCACCTTGTTTTTACTGAGTAATTTATTTCGTCCTGGGGTATCTGACATGGTGGCATTGTGGAGGACTTTAACAGCAGCACGGTGGCACAGTGATTAGCACTGTTGTCTCACAGCGCTAGAGACCCGGGTTCAATTCCTGCCTCAGGCCACTGACTGTGTGGAGTTTGCACATTCTCCCTGTGTCTGCATGGGTTTCCTCCGGGTGCTCCAGATTCCTCCCACAGTCCAAAGATGTGCAGGTCAGGTGAATTGGCCATGCTAAATTGTCCATAGTGTTCGGTAAGGGGTAAATGTAGGGGTATGGGTGGGTTGCGCTTCGGCGGGTCGGTGTGGACTTGTTGGGCTGAAGGGCCTGTTTCCACGCTGTAAGTAATCTAATAACTTCTATGACACCTTCAATGCAAAACAAAGTCTCAACGTACTTTAGACTTTGTGAGAGCATTATGTGATAATGAGCTACACATGGAGATACAAGAGATGACCAAACACTAATGAAAGGGGAGTAGTGTCTTGAAGGTCAAAAGTGAGGTAGAGAGGAGGAGAGGTATAGAAAACGTAATGCTGAGTCCAGGCAACAAGGGATGCAGCGACCAATGGTTGAGCAATTGACAGCAGCCATATTAAGATGGCAGAATTAGAGTCGATCCAATATTGCAGAAGGCTGTGGAGCTGGAGGAGCTTACAGAGTTAAGGAGGGAGAAGAACAGGAAGTTTAAGGTAAGCCCGGCAGCAGAGCTGAGTTTGGGCTGGTGTGATTCCTGGCAGCATCAGTAGTGAGGTCCAACGAGGGACTTATAGTGGCAAGGACGCTGGTGGAGGCAAGGTGGAACCAAACCAAGGTGGGTGACACGGTGGCACAGTGGTTAGCACTGCTGCCTCACAGCGCCAGCGACCCTGGTTCAATTCCCGCCTCAGGCGACTGACTGTGTGGAGTTTGCACATTCTCCCCATGTCTGCGTGGGTTTCCTCTGGGTGCTCCGGTTTCCTCCCACAGTCCAAAGATGTGCAGGTCAGGTGAATTGGCCATGCTAAATTGTCCATAGTGTTCGGTAAGGGGTAAATGTAGGGGTATGGGTGGGTTGCGCTTCGGCGGGTCGGTGTGGACTTGTTGGGCCGAAGGGCTTGTTTCCACACTGTAAAAGTAATCTAATCTAATCTAATCAAACAGCGGTGACCTTCGTTCCGGCTGCAGCAGTGTGATGAAGTGGACTCATGCCCATGGCCCATGATGGAGCACTTAACAAGAAGGACTGTAAAGTTGGACACTTTTTCTTTGTTCCTTTCTGCTTCTGCTTTTATATTCTGTGTTTTGGTTTCCTGTTCTGTGTTTTTAAGATGGCGCCGAGAGTGGCAACACTGTGCAACACTGTTCACTGTATTTTGCAACAAAGTGCATCTGAAAATAGATAAACTAAATCAAGTCAGAAATGAAGACTAGACCAAATCTTGACTAAGCTTGACTTAGGGCCAAGGTAAGCCAGCAAGCTCAGGGGTGAGAGGGGAACAGGTCAATTTTACAGAGGGCGGAATGCGAGTGTGTATTGCAATTGCCGAGTCTAAAATATATGAAGGCGTGGGTGAGGGTTTCCACAGTGGATGAGCTGAGACAGGGCTGAAGATGAGCAATGTTAAGGATGAGCAAATATGTGACCTTAGTGGTGGGATCAGATCAGAAGTGCATCTTGGGTTCAAATGTGACACAGAGGTCATGAACAGACCTTGTCTCAGGCAGGTACCAAGGAGAGGGACTGAGATGATAGCTAACTTTAGAGTGAGTGCCAAAAATGATTTATAATCTGATCATTTAGAAACTGTGTAGGAGTCCAGATGGCTATGGGTGAGGTAGAGCTAGGGATTGTTAAGATACACATCAAAACCACAAAACAACACAATGCCCCCATGCGCACACTGTATTAATTCATGTCTGGTGTATTAATGTCATAGCCATTCTGCCAGTATCCATGATACATAGACCTCAAGAATCAAGTGGAGATGAACATAATATATGTCTAACAATATAACATAGTCTCACTCTTGTACACGAGATAGTAAACCAAAACTACCATTCATAACATAAATTATCAGCTTTTAAATATCTTCAAAGCATTCACCATTTCTGTTTACAAATGTCAAATACAGTTAATCCTTTAATAGCCCCTTTCAGTTATGAATTTTGAACTCAGAAGACGTTGTAGAGCTAAACATAGCTTTTGAAATTCAGACAAGCATTCACGCTCTATGACTGATTTTTGTAGCTCTGTAAATCAAGCAAAGTAATCTAGAAAATGATGTTTTTTTTAACTCTCACTAACAGTTGCAGCCTTTTTATTAAAGTTCAAAAAGTGGGCAATTGAAATATCTTCAGATTTTGACTGTTATATATTCTTTACCCATGCTTCAAGAGCTTTTGTATTTGCTTCATGTGTGGCCGTCACATTGTGGATTAAAGACCAAAATGGATCTGTTTCGACTCTCAACTAATTTTGAATGAACCACCAAATTCATGATTCATACGCTGTGCAGATCACCTGTTTCCCCTGCCACTGAAAATGGTTTCAGCCGGAATTGAGGACTGGACTTCCACATAAGGGTCCTATTTTTAAAAATGTCTGCAATCTTCCCAACTCTGTGGAACTATGTCCAATAGAAATGGTTTGTGGAGACAAAGAGTGATAGAAAGATACATATGTACAGAAAGAGAGAGAGAAGGAGAGACTGGTCACAAAAGAGATTTACATATTGAAGGCAAGTCAAGGGAGGTAAAACTGGGAAAGGGTAGCTGTTTCTACACAGCTTGCAGTGAGTTGGCAAGAGAAATTGAGCCTATGGGGGATCACAAGGGTTCACCAATAGGAGATCTACTCTCTCCATCACCAAAGACAGTTGCAGCAGTGTGCACTACCTACAAGATGCACCACAACTCACCAAGGCTTCTTTGACCAGCACCTTCTGAATCTCTGCCACCTGGAGGTATAAGGGGCACATAGGAACACATCTCACACACTGTGTCCCTTTTAACGATATGACCATTAAACTCCTGTAACACCCTCCCTAGCAATACCCATGGGTGTCCCTACACCCTGTGGACTGCAGCGGCTCAAGAAAGCAGTTCACCACCACCTTCTCCAGAGAACTGAGGCATGGGCAAGAAATACTGGGTCTTGCCAGCAACAACAACTTGTCGAGAATGATTATTAAAGAATTTCAGAGATAAGTGCTGAGGCTGTTGGGTCAAATTATCGAAGGTTTGTTGAGTTCGATGGTGGTGCCTATGCAGGGAAACAAGGCCATATGAAAACAAAGGGCAGTCATGCGACATTTGGAATCACATGACACCAGTGACCCACTCACTGATGTGACTCACCCAGACTGAGCTGTCAAATGAATTCATCTCCTGTAGATGTTGACTTGAGTGTGAAAATGATGCTGTTTTTAAAATTCTTTCACAGGATGTGGGCGTCACAATTTATCTCCTGTCTCTGAAAGCCGTTGAACTGTGAGGCCATTTTACATTGCCAGGGATCCGGAGAACCCTGTGATAAAGATGGCACCTTCCCGTTCTGAGAGGACATCAGCAATTCAGGTAGAGTTTTTACAATCACCAATGATAGTCCTCACAGTGTTTGTACTCCAGATCTATCAATAAGATTTTAAATTCCACCAGCCTCTGTTCCCAAGGCATTCCCAAAATTTAGTCTGAGCCCTTGGATTTTCCCGAGACTTAGCCTGAGCCCTTGGATTCCCAGATGAGTGACAACACCATTATACCATGCTGTGACTGGGCTAATAATGTAGACCATGGGAGTTCAAATTGCTTGCACAGCAGTTTTGGAACCTAAATCATGTCATAACACAGCCAAACAGTTAGACAGGAAAAACAAAACTTAAAGTCTTGTCACGTCGTGGTAACGTCCTGATTTCTGGGCAACAAGATCATACAATTCTGGTCATCCTTCTATAGGAGGAATTGTAGGAGAAATCTCTGTTGCTCAACTTGAGAGGGTGCAGAAAAGATTTACAAGGATTTGACCAGGACTGGAGGGTTTAAATTATAAGGAGAAGTTGAATTGGCTGGGGCTTTTTTCTCCTAACTAGAGGGCATACGTTTAAGATGAGAGGGGAAAGGTTTAAAAAGGAACTAAGAGGCAATTTCTTTATGCAGAGGGTGGTGCGTGTACGGAACGAGCTGCCAGAGGAACTGGTGGAGATTAGTACAATTGCAACATTTAAAAGGCATCTGGATGGGTACATGGATTGAAAGGGTTTAGAGGGATATGGGCCAAATGCTGGCAAATGTGACTAGATCAGATTGGGAGATGGAAATGTGTTGCTGGAAAAGCGCAGCAGGTCAGGCGGCATCTAGGGAACAGGAGAATCGACGTTTCGGGCATTAGCCCTTCTTCAGGAATGAGGAAAGTTGGTCCAGCAGGCTAAGATAAAAGATAGGGAGGAGGGACTTGGGGGAGGGGCGTCGGAAATGTGATAGGTGGAAAGAGGTCAAGGTGAGGGTGAAGGTGAGGTCAGACTGGGGTGGGGGCGGAGAGTTCGGGAAGAAGATTGCAGGTTAGGAAGGCGGTGCTGAATTTGATGGATTTGACTGAGACAGGCTGGGGGGAGGGGAAATGAGGAAACTGGTGAAATCCGAGTTCATCCCTAGATCAGATTGGGAACCTGGTCAGCGCAGATGAGTTGGACCAAACAGTCTGTTTCTGTGCTGTATGACTGTAAGTCCCAGATGTCCTGGAGGCAGGCTGATTATAAAATAATTTCTAAATTTCCTTTGAATAAATTGTGTTTTGCATAATGTTGAGTAGTTTGACCAGTTGCATCACATCTGGAACATAACACTTCACATGTGCCTTTAACATAAAAAAAAGAGTTAGGATCTAGGCTATCTTATTAAAATACTTTGAGGAGGTCGGGTCTGGATGTTAATATCAGGGAACAGGGATTTGGCATCAAATAGCAGCAGGAAGTGCTAGAGAAACTCAGAAGGCTTCACAACTGAAGGAAGAGCTAGTCAAACTGGTACAGGAGGCATACTAATCATGTACACTTCAAAATGAAAGAGCTGCATGTTCATTTCCAAATATTCAAGAGTTTGTTTTTCCTGTATAATGTAGGGTGACTAGGTTCAGATAGTATATAAAATGCTAAAGTGGATTGACAAGGTGGGTGTTGTCCACATGCTCCCCCTTGCAGAACAGTCTCGAATGAGGGGTCACAGATATAGAGTCAGAGGAGATAGGTTCAAAACTGAGATGGGGAGAAATCACTTCTCTCAGAGGGTTGTGAATTTGTGGAACCCACTGCCCCAGGGCGCCATGTAAGCAAAATTGATCAACAGTTCCAAGAAAGGAATATGTTTCTGATGAAAAGTGGGATAAAGGGCGATGGGGAGCAGGCAGGAGACTGGAGTTGAGACCAGGATAAGATCAGCCATGATCATGTTAAAATGGCAGAGTGGGTTGAAGGGTAAATTGTCTCATCCCCACTTCTAGTTCCTATAATCCTATACCTGTGTTATGGGGATTGTGATCTGAGGTATGTGGTACGGGGATTGTGATCTGAGTTATGTGGTACGGGGATTGTGATCTGAGTTATGTGGTACGGGGATTGTGAACTGAGTTATGAGGTACGGGGATTGTGATCTGAGTTATGTGGTACGGGGATTGTGATCTGAGTTATGTGGTACGGGGATTGTGATCTGAGTTATGTGGTCCGGGGATTGTGAACTGAGTTATGTGGTCCGGGGATTGTGAACTGAGTTATGAGGTACGGGGATTGTGAACTGAGTTATGTGGTCCGGGGATTGTGAACTGAATTATGAGCTATGGGGATTGTGAACTGAGTTATATGGTATGGGGATTGTGATCTGAGTTATGTGATACGGGGATTGTGATCTGAGGTATGTGGTATGGGGATTGTGATCTGAGTTATGTGGTACGGGGATTGTGATCTGAGTTATGTGGTATGGGGATTGTGAGAGAGGAGAGGAGCCTAAAGAGACTAACAGCAGAGAGGGCTGATTGGGCACAGTGTGATAGAGGTGAACAGAGTCTGTTTGGTTGAGCCTTTCCATGGGAGAGAATTAATTGACTGCTGGCTGACCTTGAAGTAATATGACCAATCTGAATGTACACAGAGCTCTCTCAGGTCTCACCACCTAGACCCACTCACAAACAATGGACTGTCCTTGCATACTGATGGCTGTAACATCTCTCTTCTTTGATTTGATTTATTATTGTCACATGTACCGAGATACAGTGAAAAGTATTGTATTGCGTGCTATCCAGGCAAATCGTAACTTATATGGGTGCATCCAGGTAATAGAACAGAATGCAGAATGTAGTATTACAGCTACAGTGAAGGTGCAGAGAAAGATAGAACATAGAACAATACAGCACAGAACAGGCCCTTCGGCCCACGATGTTGTGCAGAACATTTGTCCTAGCTAAGCACCCATCCATGTACCTATCCAATTGCCGCTTAAAGGTCACCAAAGATTCTGACTCTACCACTCCCACAGGCAGCGCATTCCCCACCACTCTCTGGGTAAAGAACCCACCCCTGACATCTCCCCTATACCTTCCACCCTTCACCTTAAATTTATGTCCCCTTGTAACACTCTGTTGCACCCGGGGAAAAAGTTTCTGACTGTCTACTCTATCTATTCCTCTGATCATCTTATAAACCTCTATCAAGTCACCCCTCATCCTTCGCCGTTCCAACGAGAAAAGGCCTAGCACTCTCAACCTATCCTCGTACGACCTATTCTCCATTCCAGGCAACATCCTGGTAAATCTTCTCTGCACCCTCTCCAAAGCTTCCACATCTTTCCTAAAGTGAGGCGACCAGAACTGCACACAGTACTCCAAATGTGGCCTAACCAAGGTCCTGTACAGCTGTAATATCACTTCACGACTCTTGAATTCAATCCCTCTGCTAATGAACGCTAATACACCATAGGCCTTCTTACAAGCTCTATCCACCTGAGTGGCAACTTTCAAAGATCTATGAACATAGACCCCAAGATCCCTCTGTTCCTCCACCTTACTAAGAACCCTACCGTTAACCCTGTATTCCGCATTCTTATTTGTCTTTCCAAAATGGACAACCTCATACTTGGCAGGGTTGAACTCATCTGCCACTCCTCAGCCCAGCTCTGCATCATATCTAAGTCCCTTTGCAGCCGACAACAGCCCTCCTCACTATCCACAACTCCACCAATCTTCGTATCATCTGCAAATTTACTGACCCACCCTTCGACTCCCTCATCCAAGTCATTAATAAAAATTATAAACAGCAGAGGACCCAGAACTGATCCCTGCAGAACTCCACTTGTAACTGGGCTCCAGGCTGAATATTTGCCATCTACCACCACTCTGACTTCGACCGGTTAGCCAGTTTTCTATCCAATTGGCCAAATTTTCCTCTATCCCATGCCTCCTGACTTTCCGCATAAGCCTACCATGGGGAACCTTATCAAATGCCTTACTAAAATCCATGTATACTACATCCACTGCTCTACCCTCATCCACATGCTTGGTCACCTCCTCAAAGAATTCAATAAGACTTGTATGGCAAGACCTACCCTTCACAAATCCGTGCTGGCTGTCCCTAATCAAGCAGTGTCTTTCCAGATACTCATAAATCCTATCCCTCAGTACCCTTTCCATTACTTTGCCTACCACCGAAGTAAGACTAACTGGCCTGTAATTCCCGGGGTTATCTCAATTCCCTTTTTTGAACAGGGGCACAGCATTCGCCACTCTCCAGTCCCCTGGTACCACCCCCATTGACAGTGAAGATGAAAAGATCATTGCCAACGGTACTGCAATTTCCTCTCTTGCTTCCCACATAATCCTAGGATATATCCCATCAGGCCCGGGGGACTTGTCTATCCTCAAGTTGTTCAAAATGTCCAACACATCTTCCTTCCTAACAAGTATCTCCTCTAGCTTACCAGTCCATTTCACACTCTCCTCTTCAACAATACGGTCCCTCTCGTTCGTAAATACTGAAGAAAAGTACTCATTCAAGACCTCTCCTATCTCTTCCGACTCAATACACAGTCTCCCACTACTGTCCTTGATCGGACCTACCCTCGTTCTCGTCATTCTCATGTTTCTCACATACGCATAAAATGCCTTTGGGTTATCCTTGATCCTATCCGCCAAAGATTTTTTATGCCCTCTCTTAGCTCTCCTAATCCCTTTCTTCAGGTCCCTTCTGGCTATCCTGTATCCCTCCACTGCTCTGTCTGAACCCTGTTTCCTCAACCTTATGTAAGCCTCCTCCTTCCTCTTTGCAAGACATTCAACCTCCCTCGTCAACCAAGGTTCCCTCACACGACCATTTCTTTCCTGCCTGACAGGTACATACATATCAAGGACACGTCGTATCTGTTCCTTGAAAAAGTTCCACATTTCCACGACATCCTTCCGTGACAGCCTATGCTCCCAACTTATGCTCCTCAGATCCTGTCTTACAGCATCGTAATTACCCTGCCCCCAATTGTAAAACCTACCCTGTTGCACGCACCTATCTCTCTCCATAACCAAGGTGAAAGTCACAGAATTGTGGTCACCATCACCAAAATGTTCACCCACTAACAAGCCCATCACTTGTCCCGGTTCATTACTGAGTACCAAATCCAATATGGCCTCCCCTCTGGTCGGACAATCTACATACTGAGTTAGAAAAGCTTCCTGGACACACTGCGCAAACACCGCCCCATCCAATCTATTTGATCTAAAGAGCTTCCAATCAATATTTGGGAAGTTGAAATCTCCCATGACTACTACCCTGTGGCTTCTGCACCTTTCTGTTTCCCAATCTGTTTCTCCACATCTCTGCTGCTATTGGGGGGCCTATAGTAAACACCCAACAAGGTGACTGCACCTTTCCTATTTCTGACTTCAGCCCATACTACCTCCAAAGGCAGATCCCCCTCGAACTGCCTTTCTGCAGCCGTTATACCATTTCTAATTAGCAACGCCACCCCCTCTCCTTTTTACCACCCTCCCTAATCTTACTGAAACATCTGTAACCAGGAACCTCCAACAACCATTCCTGTCCCTCTTCTATCCACTTTTCCGTGATGGCCACAACATCGTAGTCCCAGGTACCGATCCACGCCTTAAGTTCACCCACCTTATTTCTGATACTCCTTGCGTTGAAGTATACGCACTTGAACCTATCTCTGTGTCCGCAAGTATTCCCTGTCTGTGCTACCTTCTTCACAGCCTCCCTACATTCTTGGACATCCTGACAAACAGCTAGCCTACTTGCTGGACTACAAGTCCGGATCCCATCCCCCTGCCAAATTAGTTCAACTCTAATATATGAGAGTCTGTTCATGAGTCTGATAACAGCAGGGAAGAATCTGTTTTTAAATCTGTTGGTACGTGTTTTCAAACTTTTGTAACTTCTGGAAGGGGTGGAAAAGGGTATAAGATTATGGTGGCTGCTTTCCAAGGCAGCGGGAGGTGTAGATGGAGTCTAGCTCTAACCTTCCCTAAGAGACCTCTTGGATGTACGCAGAGCACCTATTGTGATATGATGATATTCCAGTCTTTCCAAGAGTTTTCGGATCTTTTATTTCTGAATGATAGGATGGAATTGGCCTCCTTTTAGTACTGTCCCACAGCGCAACACTGGAGCCTGCATACTGTGCTCAGTTCTCAGGAGTGAAATTCAAAGCCATGATCGTCTGAGTGAGTGAAACTGCTTTCACGTATGGTAAGCCTGAACTGGAAGCTGCCCCTCCGCCATTCCCCTAAACCCAGCATTTTTTCCCTTCTTGGTCGCATTACATCTTACTCTGTAAATTCGTTCCTGTTATTAATAGTCATGTCGCAGTGATGGAGCAGGATTCATTTAGCCATTAACATTGAGTGCTGGTGTGGAACTGTTTGAGTCTGGCCAGAGCTGTCAATGTTTAATAATCCATTCGAGTGGCGATCGATGGCTGTGTTCCAGTTCAGTAATTGCCCTTCAGCCACATTTGATTGAAGCGCCTTAAAAAGTCTGATCATTATTCTCTTTGATCTGGGCCTACAGCCTCAGGCTTGAACTCAGGAACTAAACAGCCAGAATCCCCCCAACCCCACTCCAGACAACATTCCTGAAAGGAAAGGGAGCTGCATTCAATTTCCCTTTGACTATCGGGTGCCCAACTGCAACAATGCATGGCAACTAGCGGCAGGGAAAGATGGAGGGAGGGAGAGAGATATATAGTAGTGTGATGACAACGTTCCTGGGCCATAATACAGAAGGCATGGCTTCAAATCCCAAAAAGGGATTTGAATTCTGTCCTGCTTCTGCTCATTTCCCCTTTCAAGCTATTCCTCTTTTTGGTCAACTACTCTCACATCACTGTAGTGTCGGTATTAAATAGACTGTTCAATAAGCTCCTGTCCAGCACCTTGTGCGTTTTATTTAGCTCAAGGAGCTAGATGAATGTAGGCAGTTGTTGTTATTCTTGCTCACCATCAGAAATCAGAGGCTGAGGATCCCCTGTTTCCTCTTGGTATAAGCCCCGGGCTTCCCTGCTGTCCATTGTCAGTCGCTTTCCACTTGCTGTGGTTGTAATGAGAACATCTAACAGCAGGAACAACGAGCTGGCCTCATCCACTGCACTCAGTGACACATCATGAGCCTTAAAGCGATCATTTACTAGCACACCAGTGGAAGGAAGCAGAATAGCCAACAGCGTCTATTTATAATGTATATAATATCTACATCTTACTGAGATTGTTCTGTCGATTGCCTCCTGCTGGCTTTGCATTGTCTGCCTGCTTGCAATGTGACCCTTGACCTCTTATTCTCGTTTTTCTCTCTCTCCACAGGCTTATCCTTCCCCACTGTTCATGTGGATGAAATGTTAAACTGAGGCCTCGCCTGACAATTCAGGCCTTGCTAACAAACCTGATGGCATTATTCAAGGGTCTCACCAATCCTACCTGACACTCAGAATGTCAAAGTGGAGAAGGTTAGACTGTCTCTCGTTGAAAATGGTCTGATATTCTGTGCTGTGCAAATGCTCCCTGTCATTTACCTGCCTTTGGAAAAGCATCCGGTTCTGGCCGTGTATGAGACACAGCCTGCTTCATTACCTGAGGAATTTCAAATTGAAGTTGAACACTGCAGTCATTAGTCCATTGATTGTCACTGAACTCGTCAATCCAGAGGCCTGGGCCATTCCTTCAGGGACAAGGGTTCAAATCCCACCACAGCAACTACTAATTAAATTCAAATGAATAAAACTCTGGAATTGAAAGCTATTCTCAGCAATGGAGACAACTGAGCTATTATCAATTGTTGGGAAAGGAACCCCATTGAATTCGCTTTTAGGAATTCTGCTGTCTGTACTTAGTCTGGCCCACTCACAGCAAATGTGGTTGACTCTTCACTGTTCATGGTAATGGCCCTCACAAGACAGTTTTAGGGCAATTAGGGCAAATAAGAACAGCCTTGCCAGCAATATTCACCCTCCCATGGAAGAACAGCAAGATCTAATGGCATAATGGGGTTCAGTATTTTAAGAATGTCCATGAAACTATCATCATTTTCTTTAAACAGAGTTTGAAGACATACAGTAAATAAATTAATTAATTGTTTTCTTCAAAACAGAGGTTGTCTGGTGTATTAATGCCTCTGGACCAGAAGGTTCTGGATTCAAATCCACCCAACCCACACACAAATTCTTGGCTGAAGTCAAGAGTGTTATCCTTGGGCTACAGAGCAAATACTGGCTCTTCCATCGATCATGATGCACTGTAAAAAAGTAGTTCATTGGCTGCAGGAAACCTTGAAATGCCCTGAGGATGTGAGAGGATGCTACATCAGTGTAAGTTTATTCCTTCCCAAAATTCCCCTCTGTCAGGAACAACTGTGAGAGAATTGGAAAGGATCTTGAGGCACTTTGGAAACCTCCGAGTTCTGAGGAAGGGTCACTCGACATGAAACGTTATCTCTAATTTCTCTCCACAGATGCTGTCAGATCTGCTAAGCTTTTCCAGCAATTCCTGTTCTTGTTTTTGATTTATAGCATCTTTGAGCTTTTATTCAGGCACCTTGGGCTGTGCTGAGGTCAGAGTATTGAGCACAGGAGTTGGGAGGTCATGTTGCAGCTGTACAGGACATCAGTTAGGCCGCTGTTGGAATATTGCGTGCAATTCTGGTCTCCTTCTAATCGGAAGTATGTTGTGAAACTTGAAAGGGTTCAGAAAAAGTTTCAAGGATGCTGCCAGGGTTGGAGGATTTGAGCTTTAGGGAGAGGTTGAATAGGCTAGGGCTGTTTTCCCTGGAGCATCGGAGGCTGAGGGGTGACCTTATAGAAGTTTATAAAGGGGCATGGATAGGATAAATAGACAAAGTCTTTTACCTGTGGTGGGAGAGTCCAGAACTAAAGGGCATAGGTTTAGGGTTAGAGGGGAAAGATATAAAAGAGACCTAAGGGGCAACGAATGAGCTATCAGAGGAAGTGGTGGAGACTAGTAAATTGCAACATTTAAGAGGCATTTGGATGGGTATATGAATAGGAAAGATTTGGAGGGATATGGGCCGGGTGCTGGCAGGTGGGACTAGATTGGGTTGGGATATCTGGTCGGCATGGACAGGTTGGACCGAAGGGTCTGTTTCCATGCTGTGCATCTCTATGACTCTATATGGAAGTTGATACATCAATGCAAATTGCTTTTTTTCTCCCCATTGATTGTTCTTTCTCCATTCCAGTTTTAGCCACCCTTCCAAGAACACTGCCCTCTTGCCTATCGTAACAGGGGTTTATGTATGTTTTCTTTTAACTTTAGTAGCAAACCTCTTTTGTATGGACTAAACCATGACAAAATGAAAAACGGTGTGGCAAAAATTGAGAATGGGGTTTGTCCAAACTGATGAATTCTCCATGACCAAGGGCCAAGTCGCTGAGTGAGGAAAGGAACAGAAAATGTCTGAGCACCAGAGATTTTGGGGTGATGACAGAGATGGTTGTGGGGGGGATGATCGTCAGGGGACCTGATGTTAATGAGTACAATGTTACATTGCAGGCGTTTGTTGGACCAGACGCAAGACTCGGTACGAGCTTCGGAAATCTGGTGGAGTGGAAGATTTATTCAAACATTGGACCATTTCCTATTCTGAGCACAGTTGGATGTTTCTGTGCCAGGCAGAGATGCAGCTTAAAGTAATTTTTCTGACAAAGGAAAAGAAAATCACTCTTCAAAATTCAGTGTTAATTTTCTGCAACATTAAGGAACCCTGGTATCTGTAGTTTAAGCTTCACCTTGCTTTTAATCACATTTTCGCCACAGAAGAGGTACTTTGAGATTAATTTGCAGTGGGAAAATATCTATGTGGTTGTTCTGGTTTGATGATTTTTTTTACATTTAATTTCTTTTTCTTGCTCCATCTGCTGTTTTCAGCTCATGAAGTACAAATGGAATGGGTTCTGCAGCTAGTTAACCCATCCATGGCCTGTCCTACATCCCAATGCAGCTGCTGACTACCTTTACATCTCTGGTCTCGACTCCACTTTGGACTTCAGAATCGAAATAGTTTCTAAACAGACTTGGACAGACTATCCGGTCCAACTCAGCCATGCTGACCAGATATCCTAAATTAATCCAGTCCCATTTACCAGCATTTGACCCATATCCCTCTAAACCCTTCCTATTCATGCACCCATCCAGATGCCTTTTAAATGCTATAATTGTACCCACCTCCACCACTTCCTCTGGCAGCTCATTCCATACACACACACCACCCTCTGTGTGAAAAAGTTATGCCTTAGGTCCCTTTTAAATCTTTCTCCTTTCACCTTAAATCAATGTCCTCTAGTTTTGGACTCCATGGACTACCCTGGGAAAAAGACCTTGACTATTTACCCTTTCCATGCCCCTAGAGATTTTATAAAGCTCTACAAGGTCACACATCAGCTTCCGATGCTCCAGGGAAAATAGTCCCAGGTTATTCAGCCTCTTCCTATAACTCCAACCCTGGCAACATCCTTGTAAATCTTTTCTGAATCCTTTCAAGTTTCACAACATCCTTCCTATAGCAGGGAGACCAGAAATGAATGCAGATTTCCAAAAGTGGCCTCATTAATATCCTGTACAGCCGCAACATGACCTCCCAACTCCTGTACCCAATGCACTAACCAATAAAGGAAAGCATACCAAACACCTTCTTCACTATCCTATCTACCTGCAACTCCACTTTCAAGGAATTATGAACCTGCACTCCAAGGTCTCTTTGTTCGGCAACACTGCCCAGGACCTTACCATTAAGTGTATAAGTTCTGCCCTGATTTGCTTTTCCAAAATGCAACAAATGCTGAGAAGCTAGCAACTGTGGATGAGTAGAGATTAGAGGTTAAAGTGAAGGAGGTCAGAAACAGCTAACAGTTAAGTACAGAATAACAATGATATAGTCTAATGGATCAAAGTTATCAAATGGGCAGAACTTATGTGACAGATACATACATCTATAGTTAGATATATCTGATTAGTCCTGGGCACCTTACATTGGGTGAATAAACTTATATGGAGTAGATCAAGGGTTCACCAGAAAGACAGAGGTCAAAATGGTTAAATTATGAGGATCAGCTTGCACAGATGAGGTTTGTAGAATCATAGAATCTCTACCATTTGGAAGCAGGCCATTGATCCCAAGGGACCTAAAGGGCAACGTTTTCATGCAGAGGGTGGTGTGTGTATGGAATGAGCTGCCAGAGGAAGTGGTGGAAGCTGGTAGAATTACAACATTAAAAAGGCATCTGGACGGGTATATGAATAGGAAGATTTTAGAGGAATATGGGCCAATTTGGACTCTATTAATTTAGGATATCTGGTCAGCATGAGTAAGTTTCCGTGCTATACAACTCCATGAATCCACTCTGACCCTCCGAACAGCATCCCACCAAGACAGACCCCCTACCTTAACCCAGTAACCCTGCATTTATCATGGCTAACCAAGCTAGTCTGAACATCAGGAGAAATATAGCATGGCCAACCCACCTGATCTGCACATCTTTGGACTGTGGGAGGAAACCAGAGCAAACCCATGCAGATACAGGGAGAATGTGCAAACTCCACACAGACAGTCACCTGAAGCTGCAATTGAACCCAGGTCTCTGGCACTGTGAGGCAGCAGTGTTAACCATTGAGCCACCATGTCACTCCCTCAACTGTACTTATTTCCTCTCAACTGTAAAAGATTAAGCACTGATCTTTAGGCTGTGCTTTAGGGTTGGGTGCGGGTAGTGTCTCTTTTGAATACAAAAAAAGGAATTGGATCCAAGCTCATATTGAATGGGAGACTAGCCTGGAGGCTACTCCTATTCCTATTTCTCATGTTCTCACCCTCCTGTCACATCTTAAAGAGAGTACCTTTGACAGTGCAGCACCTGTTGAGTTCTGTGCTGAAGTGTCAGCCTAGATTATGTGTTCCCAGTTGCTAGACTGGGGCCTGAGTCTGATTTTCAGATTCAGTAGCAGAATGAATGGGTGAGCCAGGAGTTTAATTGACAGCCTTAGTCTGCCATGCCTGTTGAGTTCAGACTGTTACTGCACCACTGCTTCTCAAAGCAAACCAAAGGAAAAGGCATCCAATCTGATGTCACGCAGAGCACACTGACCGGACTGGATTATAAAATATGCATTTATTTATTATATTGCATTTTGCTGTTTAAATGCTGGCTTTTACAACGTGCTTTACTCAGTTGCAGCCTCTAGCAAATTCTGGCAGTGGAAACAAATTGACCCAACAGGGTGCCCTTTTCAAACTTCCTCAATTACTTTAATGAGAAGCTAGACATAATTTAAGACAAGCAAAATGCCAACGGTTCTTACACAGAGATGTGCTGCGGATATTTTTTAGACAATGTCACACAATTCCAAATGACTTTCTGGGTTCTGTTTGGTTTCTAGGCTCACTAGTGAGTGGCTTGGAGGGGGACATGCAGGAGATGGTATGTATCTGCTCCCCCTAAACATTGTAAGTGGTCAAGGTAGGGTCCAGGAGAGTTGGTGGATGGGAAATCGGTGGCACATACTGTGCTAATCTCTCACGTTTCCCTGTTTTCCCTTGAAATGCTTTGCTATATTCTTAACACTCCCAACTGATGGCTTTGACAGTTCTGGTAATACTTTCAACCAATGCTGACAATACACAGGGGCAGCAGAAAGGTCCATCCCTGAAATTCCCAAATCCCCTAGGATTATTAACTCACGGGTTTTGGTGCAACCATTGAGCTGTTCCCCCAATCAAAGACTGGATTCTGTGCTCACTGCTGATAGGTAGATTTGCTTGGGCCTGGGTTAGACAGTGTAAGCTCTAGGACCGAGAGTGAAGGGCAAAGGGGGAGGAGGGTCCAACGGCTGAAATAGGGAAGGCCTGGGACTGAAAGCAGGGAGACAGGGGCTGAGGGCCAGAGACCAAATTGCAGGAGCTGAGAGAGGGTCCAGAGGCAAACCAGGAACAGCATAGATAGGGTAAATAGACAAAATCTCTTCCCTGGGATGGGGGAGTCCAGAACAAGAGGGTATAGGTTTAGGGTGAGAGGGGAAAGGTATAAAAGAGACCTCAGGGGCAACTTTTTCACTCAGAGGGTGGTACGTGTATGGAATGAGCTGCCAGAGGATGTGGTGGAGGCTGTACAATTGCAACATTTAAAAGGCACCTGGATGGGTATGTGAATAGGAAGGGTTTGGAGAGTGCTGGCAGGTGGGACTAGATTAGGTTGGGGTATCTGGTCGGAATGGACAAGTTGGATCGAAGGGTCTGTTTCCGTTCTAAAAAATATCCGCAGCACATCTCTGTGTAAGAACCGTTGGCATTTTGCTTGTCTTAAATTAAGTCTAGCTTCTCATTAAAGTAATTGAGGAAGTTTGAAAAGGGCACCCTGTTGCCCTATTCAGCTTCTCTCTACAGTTCAAACCTTCCATCCTCGGAAACACCCTTGTAAATCTTTTCTGCACCTTTTCAAGTTTCACAACATCTTTCCTTTTGCAAGGAGACCAGAATTGAATTCCAAAAGTTGCCTCACCAAAGTCCTGTACAGTCATGTGCGATATTTCCTGAACTGCCTACATCTGTGAAAGTTTGCAACAATCCAGAGATTATTACCCTCAAGCCCAATCTTTTTAATTTAGAGCCTAAATCCTAATATTGTTTCATTAAGA
The DNA here is from genome assembly GCF_037043375.1 of Chiloscyllium plagiosum. Lineage (NCBI taxonomy): Eukaryota > Metazoa > Chordata > Chondrichthyes > Orectolobiformes > Hemiscylliidae > Chiloscyllium > Chiloscyllium plagiosum. Next base: position 70,546,174 of record NW_028270157.1, read on the forward strand.
CATTCTTCCTTTTTCCTCCCTATTCCAACATGGACCTCAACAACTGGATTTATCCCACTACCTTTGCATGTTCCTCTCCAGGTACCATGAGATCTTTCATTTGTTGTTAGGATTTGTTAATCCCATTGTGAAGATTAAGAGAAACAGTTACAGTCCTAGAATCCCTACAGTGTGGAAGGCCATTCGAGTCCACACCGCATCCCATCCAGTCCCTTATAATCCTGCATTTCCCATGGCTAATCCACCTAGCGTACACATCCCTGGACACTTTGGACAATTTAGTATGGCCATTGCACCTAGCCTATACATCTTTGGGCAGTGGTAGGAAACCATGCAGACCTGGAGAGAATGTGCAAAGTCCATACAGATTGTCATCTAAAGGTGGGACTGAACCCAGATCCCTGGCACTGTGAGGCAGCAGTGCTAACCACTGAGCCACCATGCTATGGTGGCTATCAGTTGCCTTTGAGCACATATAAAGAGAGAACATTTGAAGATGAGAGCTATAAGACTGAACAAGGCAATAAACTCTCCTTGAAAAAAGTAAGACTATGTGTCCTAGATTCAATTTCACCAGTGGCTTAGAATCCTTGAACAAGTTATCCCATGTCCCAGCATCAGATAGGCAACACATTGTGTAGAATTCTGATTCTTGGCTGTTATCTATCCCCATAATTAGGAGCACCCACATTTCTATTCTGCCTTCCTGTCCCTGGGCAACCTTCCAATCCATGGTAATCTTTCTGTGTTGAGAAAATATTGGTGCCTCCTCAGGTCAGAATTAAAATCCGGCTTTTACTGAATGCAAGGTAGCTGCATCATGTACTCAAATGGTCACATGCGGGCTCTCCATTAACTCCTTGATCTCACCAGCCAGCAGTCTCCCATTCTGCGATCATTCGCCCATCACAGGACGAGGGAAGCTGATGGACATTTGCTGGCCAAAGAGAGCAATACTCAATTTTACTGACTGACCAACACAACAAGCCACGAAAAGAACGTGGAAATCGATAAGTCACTTATACTTGTTTAGCCTCTGGCCTAAGCCAGTGCATCCTTCTTTCTGGTAAGACTCCAGAGCAGATGACCCTGGATCTGCAGACAGAGGCTAGTAGCTAAGGCTGAGTGTATTGTAGACCTGTGATACAAGTCAAACATCCTGACCACCCTACAGTCTTCCCCTCAAGGTCTAAAGCGTATGGAAAGGCAAGGATCAGCTAAGTTGTTAGAGTTTGGGAGAAGGAAAGAGGGAAGAACAATGGGACAGCTATTGATTCAAGCAGCAAGCTCTGAGTTCTTTTGCTCTGTTATCATTCATTACAGACACACACGCACACACACAGATAAATTAAACACCTAGCAGGTGCAGGGAACAAAATGTTTTGTTTGGAACCTGGGCCAGCAGTGATAAGGCTTTGCTGTGGCTGCCAGAGCGAGATCTCATTATTGTTTCATCTCAAAGAGGAATGATCCTGACGCACATGGCTCCTCAGAGCTGGAACAGGCTGCAGCAGCAGCACTTTGCTCTCTCGTTCCTTCCCTTACACCATCCCATCCCCATCTCATCCCTTGACCATGCTTTGCAGCTTGACATTCCTGCTATCAAAGTGCCTAGAATGACTTGACCTGGATTAGAGGCATAGAGCTATAAACAGGGCTGGACAAACTTGGGTCATTTTCTTTGGAGCGGCAGAAGCTGAAGCGAGACCTGATAGAAGTTTATAAAATTATGAGAGGCACGGTGAGAATCCCTCAAGTTGAAATATTCAATACTGAGAGGCATTTAAGGTGAGAGGGGGAAAGTCCGAAGGATGTGGGGCACAAGTCTTTTACACAGTGGGCGGTCGGTGCCTGGAACGTGCTGCCAGGGACGGTGCAGGAGGCAGATATGATCGGGGCATTTAAGGAACTTTTAGATAAACACATGAATATGCATGGAATGAAGGGATGTGGACCAAGGGCAGGCAGAAGGGATTAGTTTAGTTTGGCGTCATGTTCAGCACAACATCATGGGCTGAAGGGCCCGTTCCTGTGCTGCACTGTTCTAAGTTCTATGTATACAGATCAGAAACAGGCCATTCAGCCCACAGTTCTGTACCAGTGTTTTGTTTCTCTCTTTTTTAAAAATCTCTCATGGGCTGGTTCATTGTTGCATTCATTGCCCAGTGAGGGGACTTACAAGGCCATTTCAGAGGGCACTGAGGAGCCAAGCTCATTCCTGTGGGTCTGGAGTTACAATGGGCCTACCCAGGTAAGGACAGCAGAATTCCCCTCCTTGAAGGACAATAGTTAACCACACAGGTTTTGACAGCAGTCGATGGTCATTGTCATGATCATCCATCATTGTGACTATCTTCCAATTCTGAATCTTATGAAATGAATTTAAACTCCAGGGACTGTTAGAGTGAGATTTAAACCAACACCTCCAAGACATTAGCCTGGGCCTCTGGATTACTCGTCCCACCACACCGCCATCTTCGCCAGTCCTGCATGTGGAAACATCTCAATGCCTTACTCTATCAAATCTCTTCATGGCTTTAACAAAAGTTTCTGTTCGTTACTCTCCTCCCCTCCCCCTCAGTCTCCTCCTTTCCAGATATAAATATATACCTTTGTGATATATAATTATTGACCTAGACTTGGATATACAGAATCAAAGAATGTGGTGCTGGAAAAGCACAGCAGGTCAAGCAGCATCCGAGGAGCAGGAGAGTCAACATTTCAGGCATGAGCCCTTCATTAGGGCGTATGCCCGAAACATTGATTCTCCTGCTCCTCGGATGCTGCCTGACCTGCTGTGCTTTTCCAGCACAACACATTTTGACTCTGAACTCCAGCATCTTTTGTCCTCACTTTCTCCGAGTTGGATGTACAGGGGATCATTTCAAAGCCGGTAGTTAGTCTGAAACTTTGTTATGTGTTAACATTGAGGTAAAAAATATATAGAACACATCTTTTTATTTTCCTTTTTTATGGATTGTGGAACCGAATGGGACATGCACAGAACCAAGGACTCTGGAAGAATTTGCTGCACTTTGAACTCATCGTGAGTTCTGTTTCCACTGCTGCATGGCAACTCCTCTCTGATTAGCTCCTGGGCAGGGACTAATTGAATGCGTGTGTGTAAGTGAACAACACAGGGACAGAAGATTTAAGAGGAGAGGTCAACTGAGTCGAATGTGTAATCTGGCACATGTGGGGAGTTCTAGATGCTGCCAGTGTTCTAGATGACCATATGCTGCAAGTGTTTCCAGCTGCTGGAGCTGCAGGTAGCAGTTGGAAACACTGTAGAGTAATCGCAAGGCTGAGAGTTATATGGATAACATGTTTAGAGAGGTGGTCATACCACAGCTCAAGGGACTAGAGAAAAGAAGGAATGGGTGACCAGCAGCCAGTCAAGAAAGAACAGGTAGGTAGTGCAGGAGTCCCCTGGAGTCCGACTCACTAACCATTTTGAAAGCTGATGTGGGTGCTGGTGCCTCAGAGGAATACAGTCAGAGCCAAGCTTCTGGCACCACAAGGGGCTTGATTGTTCAGGGCTGAGGGTGGGGCATGGAGCAATGTAGATCAGGGATTCTTTAGTCAGGGAAGCAGACAGGTGTTTCCGTGGCTGAAGATGTGACTCCAGGATGTTGTGTTACCTCCCGGGTGCTCGGGTCAGGGCTGTCCATTGAACAGCTGCAGGACTCTTGAAAGGGAAAGGTGATGAGTCAGAGGCTGTGGTACATGTTTGTTCCAATGGGCAAAGTGAGGAATGAGGTAATGTATCAAGAACTATAGGGAGTTAGGCAGTGGATTAAAAAGTAGCACCTCAATCTCTGGATTACTCCTGGTGCTAGTGAGTTTAGATTAGATTAGATTAGATTACTTACAGTGTGGAAACAGGCCCTTCGGCCCAACAAGTCCACACCGACCCGCCGAAGCGCAACCCACCCATACCCCTACATTTACCCCTTTTAACCTAACACTACGGGCAATTGAGCATGGCCAATTCACCTAACCCGCACATCTTTGTGACTGTAGGAGGAAACCGGAGCACCTGGAGGAAACCCACGCAGACACGGGGAGAATGTGCAAACTCCACACAGTCAGTCGCCTGAGTCGGGAATTGAACCCGGGTCTCTGGCGCTGTGAGGCAGCAGTGCTAACCACTGCGCCACCGTGCCGCCCACGGTGGACAGATGAATGCATGGCCCAAGAGTTGGTGCAAGACGGAGGATTTTAGATTCTTGGGTCATTGGCAGCAGTTTTGGGGAAGGTGGGATACACACAAATGGAATGGTCTGCACTTAAACGACACTGCTACGAATAGCCTTCAGGTAGGTTTGCTCATGCTGTTGGGAGAAGTTCATACTTGTCTGGTGGAGGGAGGGGTCACAGAATACTGACGAAACAGACACATCATGCTACAGTGAAAGAAGCAAGTCTCAGTGACTTCAGCTATGTTGAATGTCAAGAGAGTAAGGCAAGGTTGGGTGGTCTTCACTTTAGGTAAGTGTGATGAGTTAATGGTGTAGATTGAAATATGGAAGTATGATATTGTCGCCATCACAGAAACATGGTTGAGGGAAGGGCTGGACTGGCAGCTCAATATTCTGGGGTATAGGATCTTTAGGCAAGACAGAGGAGGGTGTAAAAAGAGTGGTGGTGTAACACTATTAATTAAGGAGATAACTACTGCAATAAGGAGAGGTAATATCTTGGGTGGGTCCTCAAGCAAAGCTTTGTGGATAGAACTTAGGAATGGTTAGGGGTCAGCTATTTTAGTGGAAGTGCATTACAGGCCCCCAACGAGTGAGCAGGAAATAGAGGAACATCATGTAGACAGTTCACAGAAGCGTTTAAAAATAATAATCTGGTAATTATACTGAGGGATTTCAACTTCCCCAACACAAATTGGGATAGTCATAGTGTTAAGGGTTTAGAGGGGAGACACAATGTGAGAATGAGTGAAAGGATGGTAGAGGAAGAGTAGAGGATGGCAGGGCAATAGACAGCAAAAGGGAAGCAGTCCATGCCGACCTCAGTCGTAGATAAGATTTTGAAGTCCATTGTGAAGGATGAGATTTCTGAATACTTGGAAGTGCATGGTAAAATACGGCAAACTTGGCATGGTTTCATCAAGGGGAGGTCACGCCTGACAAATTTGTTAGCATTCTTTGAGGAGGTTACGAGCAGGTTTGACAAGGAGAGCCAATGCATGTTATCTACCTGGACTACCTTTGATCAGGAGCTGCATAGTAAGGCTGCTGAGTAAGATAAGGGCCCATGGTATTAGAGGCCAGGTACTAGCATGGATAGAGGATTGGCTGTTTGTCAGAAAGCAGACAGTGGGGATAAAAGAGTCCTTCTCAGGTGACTAATGGTGTTCTAAAAGGGTCAGTGTTGGGAACGCCATTTTTGACTTTATACGTCAATGATCTGGATGAAGGAACTGAGGGCATTCTGGCTAAGTTTGCAGATTATACAAAGATAAGTGGAGGGGAAGGTAGTATTGAATAGGTAGGGAGGCTGCAGAAAGATTTAGACAGGTTAGGAGACCGGGCAAAGAAGTGTCAGATGAAATACAATATGGGAAAGTGTGAGGTCTTGCACTTTGGTAGGAAGGATAGAGGCAGAGACTATTTTCTAAATGGGAGAAAATACAGAAATCGAAGGGCAAAGGGACTTGGGAGTTCAATCCAGAATTTTCTCAAGGTAAACTAATTCGGTAATTAGGGAATCAAATACAATGTTGTCATTCATCTCGAGAGGACTAGAATATAGAAGCACAGATGTACTTCTGAGGCTTTATCAGGCTCTGGTCAGACCACATCTTGAGTATTGTGAGCAATTTTGGGCCCCATACCTCACGAAAGACGTATTGGCCCTGGAGCAGGTCCAGAGGAGGTCCACAATAATGATCCCAGGAATGAAATGTTTAACATATGAGGAATGTTTGAGGAGTTTAGGACTATATGCTGAGTTTAGAAGGGTGAGGGGGGAATCCGATTGAAATTTGCAGAATACTGAATGGCTTGGACTGAGTGGACATTGGGAAGATGTTTCATTGGCAGGAGAGATGAGGAAACGAGGGCACAGCCTTCAAGGAAAAGGAAGACTTTTCAGTACAGAGATAAGGAGAAACATCTTTAGCGAGAGAGCAGTGAATCTGGGGAATTCATTAGATTAGATTAGATTCCCTACAGTGTGGAAACAGGCCCTTCGGCCCAACCAGTCCACACCGACCCTCCAAAGAGTAACCCACCCAGACCCATTTCCCCTCTGACAAGTGCACCTAACACTATGGGCAATTTAGCATAGCTAATTCACCTGACTTACACATCTTTGGACTACAGAAGGCTCTGGAAGTCAAGTCATTGAGCATACTTAAAATAAGATAGATAGGTTCTTGATTGCCAAGGAGATCAAAGGTTATGGGGAGAAAGTGGGAGAATGGAGTTGAGAAGCCTATTAGCCATGATTGAGTGGCGGAGCAGACTCGATGGGCTGAATGGCCTAATTTCTGCTCCTATGTCTAATGGGCTTATGGGGCTTATGTATCCAGGATAGTCTTTTGTATCAAAACATAGACAACCCAAAAAGGGCAGTGCAGTGGTTCTGGTTCTGGGGAAAGGAGTTAGACAAGTCTTTGATGTGACACTCGGGGAACATTTAGACAATAGTGACCACAGCACGGTATGGTTCCAATCTGGTCTGGGCAAGCAAAAAGATGGTCTGCAAAAGATGGCTTTGGACTGGGGGGCAAGGAGGGTTAAAGCAGGATCTGGCAAAATTTGAAACGCTTCAAAAAAAATTTACAAAGATGTTGCCGGTGTTGGGGGGTTTGAGCAAGAGGGAGAGGCTGAATAGGATGGGGCTATCTTCCTTGGAGCATCAGAGGCTGAGCGGTGACCTTATAGAGGTTTATAAAATAATGAGAGGCATGGATAGGGTAAATAGACAGGGTTTTATGCTCAGGATTGGGGGAGTCCAAAACTAGAGGGCAAAGGTTTAAGGTGAGAGAGAAAAGATTTAAAAGTGACCTAAGGGGCAAAATGTTCACACAGAGGGTGGTGCATGTTCGGAATGAGCTGCCAGAGGAAGTGGTGGAGGCTGGTACAATTACAACATTTAAAAGGCATCTGGATGGGTACATGAACAGTAAGGGTTTAGAGGATTATGGGCCAAATGCTGGTAAATGGGACTAAATTTATATAGGATATCTGGTCAACATGGATAAGCTGGACCTAAGGATCTGTTCCCGTGATGTACATCTCTATGACTGTATGAGTTGATTGGGAGGAGGTCTTTGCGGGTCAGTCTACGGTGGAGCAGTGGGAGGTATTCAAAAAAGGAGCTGGGGAGATTACAGGTCCAACATGAACCATTTAGAGGGAAATGTAGGAGCAATAAGTTCAGAGAACCTTGGATGTCTAGGACAATTCAGGATTGGGTAAGGAAGAAGTGCAGGGCTTTTAGCAAGTCCAAAGGGGGCAGTTCAGCTGCAGCTAGAGAAAGTGAGAAAGGAACATAAGAAAACAATTAAAAGAGCTAAAAAGGGTCATGAAAAAGACTTGCAAACAAGATTAGGTAAAATCCAATGATATTTTACAAATACTTTAAAGAGAAGAGGCTAACCAGCGAAAGAACAGACCCCATTAGGGATAAAAATGCAACCCATGTGTGTAGCCGCAGGATATTGGAAGGGTGTTGAATGAATAGTGCTCTTTGGTCTTTATTCTGGAAAGGAGAATGTAGGTATGGAATTCAGGAAAAGGGACTGTGAGGAGCTTGCACAGTTTGACATAGGACATGGCGAAGTATTAGAGGCTCTGTCAGGCTTAAAAATGGATAAATCCCCTGGCCCGGATGAATTGCGTCTCAGGCTGCATTGGGAGGTGAGGCAGGAAATTGCCAGGGCTCTGACACAAAATTTTTAATTTGTGACATTACGTCTCACAAATTTGTTAGAGTTCTTTGATGAAGTGACCAGGATGGTTGATGAGAGCAGGGCAGTAGATGTAGTCTATAGACTTCAGTAAGGCCTTTGATAAGGTTCCACATGGTAGGCTGCTTTGGAAGGTTAGATCACATGGAATCCAGGGTGAGCTGGCAAATTGGCTTGATGGTAGGAAGCAAAGGGTAATAGTGGAAGGATGCTTGTCGGACTGGAGGGCTGTGACTAGTGGAGTGCCTCAGGGATCGGTGCTAGGCCCATTGCTGTTTGTTATCTATATCAATGATTTGGATGAGGATGTACAAGGCATGATTAGTAAGTTTGCAGATGACACTAAAATAGGTGGTTTTGTGGTCAGTGAGGAAGGTTATCAGAAATTGCAGCAAGACCTTGATCAGCTGGGGAAGTGGGCTGAGAAATGGCAAATGGAGTTTAATATAGATAAGTGTGAGGTCTTGCATTTTGGAAAGTCAAATCAAGGTAGGGGTTTCATGGTGAATGGTAGGGCCTTAAGGAGTGTAGTGAATCAGAGAGACATAGAACATAGAACATAAAAATACAGCGCAGTACAGGCCCTTCGGCCCTCGATGTTGCGCCGATCCAAGCCCACCTAACCTACACTAGCCCACTTTCCTCCATATGCCTATCCAATGCACGTTTAAATGCCCATAAAGAGGGAGAGTCCACCACTGCTACTGGCAGGGCATTCCATGAACTCACGACTCGCTGAGTAAAGAACCTACCCCTAACATCTGTCCTATACCTACCACCCCTTAATTTAAAGCTATGCCCCCTCGTAATAGCTGACTCCATACGTAGAAAAAGGTTCTCATGGTCAACCCTATCTAAACCCCGAATCATCTTGTACACCTCTATCAAGTCACCCCTAAACCTTCTTTTCTCCAATGAAAACAACCCTAAGTGCCTCAGCCTTTCCTCATACGATCTTCCTACCATACCAGGCAACATCCTGGTAAACCTCCTCTGCACCCGTTCCAGTGCCTCCACATCCTTCCTATAGTATGGCGACCAAAACTGCACACAATACTCCAGATGTGGCCGCACCAGAGTCTTATACAACTGCAACATGACCTCAGGACTCCGGAACTCAATTCCTCTACCAATAAAAGCCAGTACGCCATATGCCTTCTTCACCGCACTATTTACCTGGGTGGCAACTTTCAAAGATCTGTGTACATGGACACCAAGATCCCTCTGCTCATCCACACTACCAAGTATCTGACCATTAGCCCAGTACCCCATCTTTTTGTTACTCTTACCAAAGTGAATCACCTCACACTTAGCTACATTGAACTCCATTTGCCACCTTTCTGCCCAGTTCTGCAGCTTATCTATATCCCGCTGTAACCTGCCACATCCTTCCTCACTGTCAACAACTCCTCCGACTTTCGTATCATCCGCAAACTTGCTCACCTAACCTTCTAGCCCCTCCTCCAGGTCATTTATAAAATTGACAAACAGCAATGGTCCCAAAACAGATCCTTGCGGAACACCGCTAGTAACTGCACTCCAAGATGAACCTTTACCATCAACTACTACCCTCTGTCTTCTTCCAGCCAGCCAATTCCTAATCCAAACCTCCAACTCACCCTCAATGCTCTCCCTCCATATTTTTTGAAGTAGCCTACCATGGGGAACCTTATCAGACCTTGGGGTTCAGGTGCACGGTTCTCTGAAAGTGGAGTCACAGGTAGACAGGGCAGTGAAGAAGGCTTTTGGCACACTGGCTTCATCAGTCAGGGCATTGAGCTGGGAAGTTATGTTGCAGTTGTACAGGACACTGGTGAGTCCGCACTTTGGAGTACTGTGTTCAGTTTTGGTCACCTTGCTATAGGAAGGATGTTATTAAACTGGAAAGAGTGCAGAAGAAATTTACAAGGATGTTGCCAGGACTCAATGGTCTGAGTTATAGGGAAAGGTTGGACAAGCTAGGATATTTTTCTTTAGAATATAGGAGACTGAGGGGGATCTGATAGAGGTATATAAGATCATGAGAGGCATGGATAGGGTGAATACATTCAGTCTTTTTCCCAGGGTTGGGGAATTGAGGACTAGAGGGCATCAGTTTAAGGTTAGAGGGAATGAATAAAAGGGAATCTGATGGGCAAACTTTTTTCACAAAGAGTGGTACGCATATGGAATGAGCTGCCAGCGCAAGTGGTTGAGACGGGTACATTAACAACATTTATAAGGCATATGGACAAATACATGGATAGGAAAGGTCTAAAAGGATATGGGCCAAGTGCAGGGAAATGGGTTTAGTGTGGATGGATATTTTGGTTGGCATGGACAAGTTTGGGCCGAAGGGTCTGTCTCTGTGCTGAAGGACTCGATGACTCTATGACTCTCTGGCCACAGGGGAAGTGCCAGAGCACTGGAGGACAGCAAATGTGGTTCTACTTTTCAAGAAGGGTGGCAGAGATGAACTAATGAGTCTCATGTCAGTGGTAGGGAAACTCTTGTAGAGAATTCAGAAGAAGCAAATTATTACCCACTTGGAAAAGCAGAGGTTAATTAAGGATTTTCAGCATGGCTTTGTCAGAGGGAGGCCATGCCTAATAAACTTGTTAGACATTTTTGAAAATGTGATCAGCTGTGTGGGTGTGGGAAGTTCAGTTGATGTTGTTTATATGGATTTTCACAAAGCTTTTGACACGGTCCCACTTGAGAGACTGATTGAGAAGTTTAAAGCACATGGAATTGAGGGAAACTTGTCAAGATAGATAGAAACTGGCTTCGAAATATGATGCAAAGGGTAGAGGTTGAAGGCTGTTTGACGAGTTGTGCGTCCAGCAAGGATCAGTACTGGGGCCCTTATTGTTTGTTATACACATAAATGATATAGTGAAAATGTGGGGGAATGTTAAGTAAATTTGCAGACACCACCAAGATTAATCTAGTGGTTAATAGCAATGGAAATGGTTGTAGGTTACAGGATGGGTTGGTCAGATGAGCAGACCAATGGCAGATTGTATTTAACTCTGATAAGTGCAAGATGATGCACTCTGGAAGAAGAAACAAGATGAGGGAGTATTTAATGAATGGCAGGACATTGGGTAGCTTGGAGGAACAGAGGGAACTTGGGTGATTATTCACAGATCCCTGATGTTGGCAGAGCATGTGAATAGGATAGTTAAGAAGGCAGATGGGACACCTAATTTCATCAGTCATGCATAGCGTATAAGAGCAAGGAGGTAATGTTGGAGTTGTACAGGGTGTTGGTTAGGCCACAGCTGGAGAACTGGGGCAGTTCTTGCCCCCTCACCACAGGAAGGATGTGATAACATTAGAGGGGGATTACAGAGGAGGCTCACCAGGATGTTGCTGGGATGGACAAATTGAGCTCTAAGGAAAGACTAGACAGGCTTGGATTGTTTTCTTTAGAGTACAGAAGACTGAGAGGGGATGTGATTGAGGTGTGTAAGATTATGAGGGGTATGGACAGGGTTAAGACAGACAACTGTTCCCCTTGGTTGAAAGGTCAATTATGGGGGGGGAGGGCATCCTTTTAGGGTAGGGGCAATAGATTCAGAGGGAATTTGTGAAAAAAAACCTTTTACTTAGTGGGTGGTGGGAATCTGGAATGCACTGCCTGGGGAGGTAGTGGAGGCTGGAAACCTTGCAACCTGCATAGAAAATGTGGATGAGTATCTGAAGTGTCATAACCTTCAAGTGCAGGAAATTGGGATTAGCACACTTTTAGTGGTCGTTATGTCGGTCAGACTAGCTACTTAACGGCCTTTCCAGTACCGTAGGAATCTAAAACTCTATAGATCTATGATTCTTAAAAAGAGTTCCCAGAACTACAAGAGAGAGCATCTCTCTTTATCTTGTCACAATGAAGCAACCGAGAACCCCCTAATCATCAGTCATGCATAGTGTATAAGAGCAAGGAGGTAATGTTGGAGTTGTACAGGGTGTTGGTTAGGCCACAGCTGGAGAACTGGGGCAGTTCTTGCCCCCTCACCACAGGAAGGATGTGATAACATTAGAGAGGGATTACAGAGGAGGCTCACCAGGATGTTTAGGGGGTTACAAGATGATTAGGGGGTTAGATAGGGTTGACAGTGTGAACCTTTTCCCGCGTATGGAGTCGGGTATTACAAGGGGGCATAGATTTAAATTAAGGGGGGGGTAGATATAGGACTGAAGTTAGGGGTAGGTTCTTCACTCAGTGAGTCGTAAGTTCATGGAATGCCCTGCCAGTAGCAGTGGTGGACTCTCCCTCTTTATGGGCATTTAAGCAGGCATTGGATAGGTATATGGAGGATAGTGGGTTAGTATAGGTTAGGTGGGCTTGGATCGGTGCAACATCGAGGGCCAAAGGGCCTGTACTGCGCTGTATTCTTCTATGTTCTATGTAACTGAAAGATAGCTAATTTCTCCCACCTTTTGCTATAAACTGTCGCCACTAATAAGTGACTGAAAGACTGAACAATTAATGTGCCCACTGTCCTGTGTCTTTAGCAATGAGCTGAACGGATCTGGAAACAAGGAGAACGAGATCAGAAGAGTAAGCAGGAATGTGGAATTTTAAATACAAATAGATCAGCCATGATCTTATTGAATGATGCAACAGGAACAGGCCTACTCCTGTTCCTAATCCATCGCAATTTTCACCTTGAATGTGAATATTGAATTAGAATTAGGCTTATTAGGGACACATGAGTATAGCAAAAAATGTGCAAAGTCGCTATTTCTGGTGCCATCCAAGACAAAAAAGATACCTAGGTACAATATCTTATTTATAAATTAGAAAATGAAAAAGTAAAGTTGAAAGAGCAGCCTTACAATCCTTATAAAGCTAGGGTAAAAGATACCTAGGTACAAAATCTTAGGTTTTGTTCCAGACTGTTTATTTGAACCGGGTCCTTTATATAAGGTTTAGTGATTTTCATTTCACAGACTGTGGGGTAGGAAGCGGGCCCCCTGTGTGTGACACCAACTGACCCTAGTGTGGCCTTGTAAGCCGATTGGAAAAATCCTTGCCAACTGGAGTCGTGTCTGTTACATTGGAACATTACGATACTTTGGAGACCAATCACCTCAACTCCAGGATATCTCTGCAGGAATTCCTCAGAATAGTGTCATAGGCCCAACCATCATCGCCCATCACAGAGTCACAAGTGGGGATGCTCACTGATGAATTGCATCATGTTCAGCACCATTCACAATTCCTCAGAGAGTGAAGCAGTCCGTGTCCATGTTTAGTGAGACCCAGACAACATTGAAGCTGGGCTGATAAATGCTGATTGGCATGCACGCCACACAAATGTCAGACGATGACTATCTTATGGGCAATACACTGCAGGAATCTGTCATTCTGCAGGTGGCTGGCCAGACAACTCTTACACTTATTGCCTGCCATGAGGTATATTGGAAAGATATTGGGAGGCATAGTGGCTCAGTGGTTAGCACTGCTGCCTCATGGTGCCAGGGATCCGGATTCAATTCCAACCTCGGGCGACTGTATGGAGCTTGCATGCTCTACTGTGTCTGCGGGGGTTTCATTCAGGTGCTGTGGTTTCCTCCTGCAGTCCAAAGATGTGCAGGTAGGTGGATTGGCCATGGAAAATTACCCATAGAGTTGCTAGGGGGTTTAGCCATATAGGGTTACAGAGATAGGGTAGGGTATGGGTGGGATGGTCTTCAAAGGGTCAGTATGGACTTGATGGGCCAAATGGCCTGCCTCCTCACTGTAAGGATTCTACAAATCAGAGGCTGACAATCAATCTATTCCATCACTGACAAGTCTTAGTGTAGGACTTGAACTCAAGGTTTCTGTCAGAGGTAGGGACATTACTCACTGCCCCACAGTGGGCATGGTGGGGGTTTCACACTTTAACATAAACTTGCAGATTGCTTTTCCATTCTTCCATCATCCCCCTGCACCCCCGCCACACCCCCTCCCCCACCCCTGGTGTTAACATGCCTGCTGATGTTCATGACGTCTCTTCCCCCTTTGAGACATTCGCCAGTTTGGGAGGTTTAGTTAAAAAAGAATCCAAATGATGTAGTTTATAAATACCAAGCTGGCCCAAAATTATTTCCCAAAACACTTTTGGCTACAAAATGTCTCAGCAGCAACAGAATTCGGCCCAGTTTGGGAGGGGCACAGCAATAGTTCAAGTCTTCAAAGAACTCCATGTGAATGCTCTGAACATGTGAGGGCTTTATTCCAGGAGTTCTGTTTTCCAAAACCATCCCAATGGCCTCCAGTGGTTGGAAGTTTCAACCTACCCTTAGACAATCAGGAGAGCACTTGGGAGCGATTTCAGACCGCTCACTCATCAATCAAAAAGGTTACCTCTCAGCCATGGGTCATTGTCTGTCTGTTGCTGAGTTAAAAGTTGTGTGCTCAACTCTTCCACTCTGAGATATCAACACAAAAAACCCCCAGGCTTATACCTCTGACAGAGTGCTGCAGAACCCTCTTTTGGATAAGACCTAAGGCCCTTATATTTGCAGATTGATGCTAAAGCTTGCCTGGTGGCAATAGAGCAATGCAGCACAGAACAGGCCCTTCGGCCCACGATGTTGTGCCGAACATTTGTCCTAGCTTAAATCTTGAATCCAAGGCAGGGAGTTATCCAAGTTGACTAGTTGCATTTAACGCTTGTTGTGCATAAATTTCCTCCCATTCCCTCCATTACAACAGTGACGACTCTGGGTTCCATTCATTGCACAGTGCTTAATGACATCCTAAGACCACAAAAGGCGCCAGGGAAATGCACGTCTTTTGGTATCTCTGAATCCAAAACCCTTGACACATGGCCATGGTAGCAATAGCTGGTTGGCTTTGGAAAAGAGCTGCAAAAGGATCAGTTAGTTCACTCTCCATGCTAGGTTCAGAGGTGTCAGCAATCTTACAGTAAAAACAGCCACAAAGGCATGAGGCTGAATTAAATTGGTCCATTACCAAAATCTGAGTACTTGCAAACATTCAGCTCTCAAAAATCTTTCTCTCGCTCTCAGCTTTGCATGCCTGCTATACATCACAGCAGTCTGCCTCACACATTCCTCACTCTCTGTAAAATGTCACCAATCAAAATTCCCTGTCCATTTGTTCCTGGCTTGGCCCCTCTGTGTCTAATGTTATCACCACCCTCTGCCCAAACAGAGTAAGGGAAAACATCAGGATTTCACTGAACATTCCTTATCGTTCTTAAAAATCTGCTTTGATAGGGAAGGGAGGATAACTTGTGCAATTCTCATTTGAGCAATGTTATAATAATCTGACATACTAAAGGCAATAGGTGTTTTGTTTGATAGCCTCTGCCAAAACACAGGACTTTTTGCAGACACAGGTGTGCACACTCATAACATTAAAATCACTACAACATTTCTATAATAGTTTAAAAGCTCACACAGAAAGAAAAGAAGTTAGCATTATGGTTATAAAGCTTAAAGGTTTGCAGAAACTTTAAGACTAGAGAATTAACCTACACTTGTGTGAGGGTAGGGCCAATCAAGGATAGTGGATGGGGACTTGTCCCTGGAGTCAGGAGAGGTAGGGGAGGTCCTTAATGAATAATTTGCTTCAGTATTCACTAGTGAGAGAAACCTTGCCATTTGTGAGGACAGGGTGAAACAGGCTGATTTGCTTGAACAAGTTGATGTTAAGAAGGAGGATGCTGGAAATTTTGATAAGTCCCCTGGCACAGTTGGGATATACCCAAGGTTTCTACGGGAACTGAGGGAAAAGATTGCTGCGCCTTAGGCAATGATCTTTGCATCCACATTGTCCACTGGAGTAGTACCACAGGATTGGAGCGTGGCAAGTGTTATTCCCTTGTTCAAGAGAAGAAATATGGATAAGCTTGGGAATTACAGACCAGTCAGTCTTACGTCAGTGGTGGGCAAATTATTGGAGAGGATTATGAGAAGTAGGATTGATGATAATTTGGGAAAGCATAGCTTGATTAATGATAATCAACATGGCTTTGTGAGGGGCAGGTCGTGCCTCACAAGCCTTATTGAATTCTTTGAGGATGTGACAAAACAAATTGTTGAAAGTAGAGCAGTGAATGTGGTGTATATGGATTTTAGCAAGGCATTTGATAGGTTCCCCATGGTAGACTCATTCAGAAAGTAAAGAGACAGGGGATACAGGGAAATTTGGCTGTCTGCATACAGAATTGGCTGGCCCATTGTAGACAGAAGATGGAAAGTATTCAGCTTGGAGCTCAGTGACTAGTGGTGTTCCACAGGGATCTGTTCTGGGACCTTTGCTTTTTGAGATGTTTATAAATGACTTAGATGAGGAAGTGGAAGTGTGGATTAGTAAATTTGCAAATGACATGAAGGTTGGTGGAGTTGTGGATAGTGTGGAGGGGTGTTGTAGGTTGCAATGGAACATTGACAGGATGCAGAACTGGGCTGAGAAGTGGCAGATGGGGTTCAGCCTGGAAAAGTGTGAAGTGATTCACTTTGGAAGGTTGAAGTTGAATGCAGATTATAGGGTTAAAGGCAGGATTCTTGACAGTGTGGAGAAACAGAGGGATCTTGGTCAGGGTATTGAGTACAGGAGTTGGGAGGTCATGTTGCGGCTGTACAGGACATTGGTTAGGCCACTGTTGGAATATTGCATGCAATTCTGGTCTCCTTCCTATCAGAAAGATGTTGTGAAACTTGAAAGGGTTCAGAAAATATTTACAAGGATGTTGCCAGGGTTGGAGGGTTTGAGCTATAGTGTGAGGCTGAACAGGCTGGGGCTGTTTTCCCTGGAGCGTCGGAGGCTGAGGGGTGACCTTATATAGGTTTACAAAATTATGAGGGGGATGGATAGCATAAATAGACAAAGTCTTTTCCCTGGGATTGGAGAATCCGGAACTAGAGGGCATAGGTTTAGGGTGAGAGGGGATAGATATAAAAGAGACCTAAGGGGCAACGTTTTCACACAGAGGGTGGTACATGTATGGAATGAGCTGCCAGAGGATGTGGTGGAGGCTGGTACAATTGTAACATTTAAGAGGCATTTGGATGGGTATATGAATAGGAAGGGTTTGGAGGGATATGGGCCGGGTGCTGGCAGGTTGGACTAGATTGGGTTGGGATATCTGGTCGGCGTGGACAGGTTGGACTGAAGGGTCTGTTTCCATGCTGTACATCTCTATAACTCTATGTCCATAGATCCCTCAAAGTTGCCACCCAAGTTGATAGGCGAAAGTGAGGACAGCAGATACTGGAGATCAGAGTCGAAAGCCGAAACGTCGATTTTCCTGCTCCTCGGATGCTGCCTGACCTGCTGTGCTTTTCCAGCAACACACTCTCCACCCAAGTTGATAGGATTGTTAAAGAGGCATATGGTGTGTTGGCTTTCATTAGCAGGGGGACTGAGTTTAAGAGCTGCAAGGGTATACTGCAGCTCTTTAAAGCCATGGTCAGACCACACTTGGAATATTGTGTTCAGTTCTGGTTACCTCATTGTATGAAGGATGTGGAAGCTTTAGAGAGGGTGCAGAGGAGATTTACCAGGATGCTGTGTGGACTGGAGGACAGGTCTTATGAAGAAAGATTGGGGGAGCTAGGGCTTTTCTCATTGGAGCAAAGAAGGATGAGAGGTGACTTGATAGAGGTGGACAAGATGAGGAGAGGCACAGATAGAGTGGATAGCCAGAGACTTTTGTCCACGGCGGAAATGGCTATCATGAGGGGGCATAATTTTAAGGTGATTGGAGGAAGATTTAGGGGAGATATCAGAGGTAAGTTCTTTACACAGAGAGTGGTGAGTGTGTGGAATGCGCTGCCAGCAGTGGTAGTAGCATCAGATACATTAGGGACATTTAAACGACTTGGATAGGCACATGGATGATAGTACAATGAAGGGTATGTACGTTAATTTGATCTTAGAGTAGGATAAAAGGTCGGCACAGCAGCGAGGGCCAAAGGGCCTGTACTGTGCTGTACTGTTCTATGTTCTATGCTGTAAAAGTAACATTGTTGTAATGTACAATGACAATTTTTAACACCAACAGCATCCATCTTTTGTGATTTGTAAAACCTTTGAGGAAAAATAGAACACAACAGCCTGGAGATACTACAGATTTAAAGCAGTTTCAAATTAAGGAATTGGTAGATGTTGTATGAGGTATTGTTTCTAAAAGGGTTAAGGCTGAAGCATCAAGCTCCACCCAATCTAATGATGTCACACAGTCTTTGAGTAGAGATGAGGTGATCCAGTGGAGTTAGGCGTGTCATCCTTAGCCACTGTTAATATTAGTTAATATGTCTAGCTAGCAACAAAACTTATATCCATTGTTATCACGCAATAAACCACATCCTACTGTAAAGGCAAGTGCCTCTTCTTGTTAATGACTGATCTATCCTTTACCATTGTTCATCATACAGCTGCTTTGAATCAGTACGGAAAAGAAGATTGGTGCTAGCAATTAACCGAAACATAAATTGCCAATGTTTGCCGCTGCAACATGCAACAGTGGTAGTGGTTTGGAGGAAGGTCTGGTTGTTAAGCTGTTGGGAGGTCTGTTCATCTGCTCCAGTGCTGCAACTGCATGTTCCCCATCAAGGTTTTCAATGCTTTCAGTGACTTGTCAAATGAAGGTGGATCAGGGTCACTCATGAGTCAGTGGAAGATGTTTGAACTCATCAGAGATGTTTCAAGGACATCCCTAAAGTGTTTCCACTGTCCTTCTGGGAGTCTCCTGCCACAAACAAGTTCAAAGTAGAGCAATTGTTTCGGGGGTCTGGAGTTAGGCATTTAAGTGACATGTCATTTATAAACACACGCACTTTCACAACACACACTTACCAGTGTACAAATACAGTGCACACAGTGTACACTCACACATTCACACACACAAATACTATAATTTATTTTATTCTCTCATTGGATGTGGGCATTACTGGCTGGGCCAGCATTTACCATCTATCCCTAGTTACCCCCGAGAAGGTGGTGGGGAGCTGGATTCTTGAATTGCTGTAATCCACATGCTGTAGGTTGACCTACAATGACCTTAGAGAGGAAATTCCAGGATTTTGACCCAGCGGTATTGAAGCAGCAGCGATATATTTTCAGTTCAGGATAGTGAGTGGCTTGGAGGGGAACTTGAAGGTGATGGTGTCCCCAGGCATCTGCAGCCCTTGTCCTTCTAGATGGAAATGGTTGTGGGGTTGGCGAAGGTGCTGTCTGAAGATCTTTGGTGAATTTCTGCAGTGCATCTTGTAGATGGTGCACACTGCTGCAATTGAGTGTTGGTGAAGGAGGGAGTGGCTGGTTGTGGATGCAGTGTCAATCAAACAGGCTGCTTTGTCCTGGATGGTGTCAAGCTTCTTGAGTGTTGTTGGAGCTGCACCCATCCAGGCAAAAGGGGAGTATTCCATCACAGTCCTTAACTTGTGCCTTAAAAGATGGTGGACTGGCTCTGGGGAGTCAGGAGGTACTCACTGTGGTATTTCTAGCTTCTGACCTGCTGTTGTAGCCACTGTGTTCATGTAGCAGGTCCAGTTGAGTCTCTGGTCAACTGTAACTACAGGCATGTTGATGGTGGGGATTCAATGATGGTAAGGCCTTTGAATGTCAAGGGACAGTGGTTAGATTGTCACTTATTGGAGGGTCATTGCCTGGCATTTGTGTGGTGCAAGCGTTACTTGTCACTGGTCAGCCCAATCCTAGGTAGTGTCCTCCGGAAAGTCATGCCACACACGAACCACTCTCTGTGTAAAAAAGGTTGTTCATGTCCATTTTAAATCTTTCTCTTCTTACCTTAGAAATATGCCCCTGAGTTTTGAACTCGCCCACCCCAGGGAAAAAAGACCCTTGCTATTCAGCTTACCTATCCACACATGATTTTATAAACCTCTGTAAGGTCACCCCTCAACCCCTCCTACCCTCCATTAAAAAAAATCCCAGCCTATCCAGCCTCTCCTTATAACTCAAATCATCCATTCCCAACATCTCTTCTGAACCTTCTCCAGTTTAACAATACCCTTCCTATAACTGGGCAACCAGAACTGCAGACAGTACTGCAGAAAATGTCTCACCAACTTCCTGTACAATTTCCACATGATGTCCCAACTCCTGTACTCAAAGGTCTGAGAAACGAAGGTGAACATGCTAAACACCTCTCTCACTAGTATTCTCTCATATGGAGGAGGAAGGACACCACTTCGACTGGGACAACACATCCATCCTAGGACAAGCCAAACAAAGACACACACGAGAATTCCTAGAAACATGGCATTCCAACTGGAACTCTATCAACAAACACATTGAGTTAGACCCCATCTACCACTCCCTGAGAAAAGGAACAGGAAGTGACTTCACCACAGGAAATAACATCACCACAGGAAATGACATCACAACCCAAAGAAAGCCAAACATATAAATAGAAAGCAGGAATTTTCAACATTGCTTCGCCTGAGGCCCACTGAAGATGTTACCTAGTAGGGTTACGAAACGTCTGGAAATGAACCTTGCAGCTCAGAGAGCAAACGTACATCCAAAACCTCAACCTGAGCTGCAAATCTTCTCAAACCTCACCTTCTTAGCCACCATGTCTACATGTGATGCCTCCACCACTATCTCTGGCAGCCCACTTCAGATACTGACCACCCTCTATACGAAAAGCTTGCCCCTCTGGACCCTTTTTTGTTATCTCTCTCCTCTCACCTTAAACCTATGCCCTCTAGTTTTAGACTCCCCTACCATGGGGAAAAGCTGTTGGCTATCTACCTTAGCTATGCCTTTCATGATTTTATAAACCTCTGTAAAGTCATTCCTCAGTCTCCTACATTCCAGGGAAAAAAAATCCCAGCCTATCTAACCTCTCCTTAAACTCAAATCTTCCAGTCCAGGTAGCATCTTAGTAAATCTTCTCTGCACTCTTTCTAGTTTAATAATATCTTTTCTATAGTAGGGCGACCGGAACTAAATGCAGTGCTCCAAATGTGGCCTCGCCAACATCTTGTATAGCTGCAACAGGACATCACAACTCCTTCAACATTTAAGGAACATTTAGACAGGTACATAGATGAGATAGGTGTGGAGGGATATGGACCAAATGTAGGCAGAAGGGATTAGTTTAAGTTATGAAAACTGGGCGGCGTGAGCAAGTTGGGCCAAAGGTCATGTTTCCATGCTGTAGACTTCTAGGACTGTATAAATTTGAACAAATTATGTACCTGAACCCTCAGGTCTCTCTGTCGACAACACTGCCATTAACTGTATAAGTTCTGCCCTTGTTTGTTTTACCAAAATGCAATACCTCTCATTAATCCAAATTAAACTCCATCTATGAATGGTGCTGAACGTGGGGCAATCATCAGCAAACATCCACATTTCCTACCTTATGATGGAGAGAAGGTCATTGATGAAGCAGCTGAAAATGGTTTGCCCCAGGACACTACGCTGAGGAACTCCTACAGAGGTGTCCTGGAGCTGAGATGACTGACCTCCAACAACCACAACCATCTTCCTATGTGCCAGGTATGACTCCAACCAACAGTGAGTTTGCCCACGATACACAGGGAGGGCTCCTTGATGCCACACTCGGTCAAATGTGGTCTTGATGTCAAGGGCTGTCACTCTCACCTCTGGAATTCAGGTCTTTTTAGATTAGATTAGATTCCCTACGGTGTGGAAACAGGCCATTTGGCCCAACAAGTCCACACCGACCCTCCGAAGACCCATTTCCCTCTGACAAATGCACCTAACACTACGGGCAATTTAGCATGGCCAATTCACCTAACCTCCACATCTTTGGATTGTGGGAGGAAGCCGGAGTATCCAGAGAAAACCCACGCAGACACAGGGAGAATTTAGGGTGGCACAGTGGTTAGCACTGCTGCTTCGCAGCGCCAGAGACCCGGGTTCAATTCCCGCCTCAGGCAACTGTCTGTGTGGAGTTTGCACGTTCCCCCCGTGCCTGCGTGGGTTTCCTCCGGGTGCTCCGGTTTCCTCCCACAGTCCAAAAATGTGCAGGTTAGGTGAATTGGCCATGCTAAATTACCCATAATATTAGGTGAAGGGGTAAATGAATGGGTCTGGGTGGGTTGCTCTTCGGAGGGTCGGTGTGGACTTGTTGGGCCGAAGGGCCTGTTTCCACATTGTAAGTAATCTAATCAAACGTCACCCGAAATGGGAATTAAACCCAGGTCCCTGGCGCTGTGAGGTAGCAGTGCTAACCACTAAGCCACCATGCCGACCTAAATCCATGTTTGGACCAAGGCTGGAGCTGAGAGGCCCTGGAGGTGGAACTCAAACTGGGCGTCACTGAGCAGGTTATTGCTGAACAGGTGCTGCTTGATAGCACAGTCCATCACTTTACTGATGACCGAGAGAAGACTGATGGGACAGTAATTGGCTGGGTTGGATTTGTCCTGCTTTTTGTGTACAGGGTATACTTGAGTAACTTTCCACATTGTCGGGTAGGTGCCAAGGTTATAACTGTGCTCGAACACCTTGGCTAGGGGAACGGCAAGTTCTGAAGCACAAGTCTTCAGTACTATTGCTGGAATCATTTCAGGGCTCATAGCCTTTGCAAAATCCAGTGTCTCCAACCATTTCTCAATAGCAATTCAAATTGGCTGAAGACTGGTATCTGCAATGCTGGCGACCACTGGAGGATGATGAGATGGATCACCCACTTGGCACTTCTGGCTGAAGACTGCTGTGAAAGCTTCAGCTTTATCTTTTGCACTGATGTGCTGGGCTCTTCCATCACTGAGGATGGGGATATTTGTGGATCCTCCTCCTCCAGTGAGTTGTTTAATTGTCCACCACCATTTATGGCTGGATATGGCAGAACATCAGAACTTAGATCTGATTTGTTGTGGGATCACTTGGCTCTGTGTATCACTTGCTGCTTATAGTCCTGTATGGTAGCTTCACCAGGTTGACACCTCATTTTCAGGTATACCTGGTGCTGCTCCTGGCATGCCCTTACACACTCTCTATTGAACCAGGGTTGATCCCCTGGCTTTTTGGGAATGGTTGAGTGGGGGATATGCTAGGCCATAAGGTTGCAGTTTGGATTACAATTCTGCGCATGTTGATGCACACAATAACATACACACAAGACGCAATTGGAGTGAGGAGTAGAGCGATCCTATTCCGGTTGCAAAGGAGAAAGACTGAGTCAGTGGCTCAGGAACAACATTCGTGGTGTGAAACAGAATTGGTCTTCTTGATATACAGCGAAACTGCTGCTCATCCAACAGCAGATGCTGGACAAGCTGAGGTTGTGAGAAGCTGTGGCGAGGGACAGCTGCTTGTTTGCAGCAATAAACAAACCCTGAGGCACTCTGACAGCACACATACTCAAGCTCACACAAAATAACACTCAAACACACACATACAATAGACAGTGTGTAATGCACAGATAAAAACACAAAGCAATACACACAGTGCATCACACATACACACACGTGTGCATGCACATACGCACACATGCACACACACTCACAGACACACAGATACACACACAATAGACAGTATGTAATACACAGATAAAGACACAAAGCATTACACACAGTGCATCACACGCACACACACATGTGCATACACACACACACACACAAACAGGGTTAGGCTCCTCCTGTACCTGTTCTTACACACACACACTTCCACTCTCAGTCATGGATTGCAGTGCTGCATTACACATTCCTGACATTTGCACAGTGCTGCAAATTGAGAAGCCGACACGCTCCAGCCAGCATTCAATCATTGTTGGTCTCAATCTGCTTCTCAGTCCTACTCCTGCCCACTACCAAGTCAGCGTTTGATAAGGGAGGTAATCAAAGTGGCATTAACTGCTCTCACTGGGAGTCCATGCTGTACATTCACTGCTGTGGAGATAAGAGAAAAACAAGTCTCCCAATTGCCAGTCTTGCTTCAGGCTTGTTAATGTTCTCCGCTTGTGCTCTCGGTCCAAGTTAATAAACTATCTTCATTTATGTTATCCCGTTCTGTCAGACAAAATTCAGGTCTCTGATTTCCTGCCTCCAAAGCATTCTTTCCAAAGGCAGGTTTACAGTTACTGGGGCAAATTGTCTGTATTGGTATTTTGGTGATACCGCAGTACTTCTGGCAAAATTAACAAAGAGTCCTCTCACAATGACATTGTGACCAAAACCAATACTTACAGGTAGTTCTTCTATAACGTGATGGTTGCGTTCTTGTGCAACTCTGTGTTATAGAAACACCGCTCAAAGTGTTGGCAATGTAATCATGTTACAGCCAGCACACACCTCAAAAGTTCGCACTATAGAAACAGTGTCCCCAATTCATAATTGCGTTATATGCATTTGTGTTAACGAAATGCACATTATAGCAGAACGGCCTGTAGATACAATCTCCTCTCGCTCTGTAGTGTCAATATAGCCAGCTCGATAAGAGTGACCATATTTATGTAAGGAGGAAGAAAAGAGACAGGGGATAGGAAGGAGATAGAATATTGGGGCACTAGAGGAGGCACAATAAAGATGAACAAGCATGGTACTCAGAATTAACAAGTAAGATGGAATGGCCTGAGTCACAGAAAGTACACATTGCCAGTTACAGACGAGACCAGAACTGGGGCCTATAACTAACCACAAGAGAGTCATTCATAAAGCCAATAGGGAATCCAGGATCAATGTCCTTGCCCAGATTATGGCTGGAATTTGACCTCAATTCCTCCTTCCCTTTCACTCCCCACATCCCTATAGATCTTGGGAGGTCAATGGTCTGGCTATCTTAGCCTTAAACACGTTGGAGTCATTATAATTGTCTAGGATAGAGAACTCCAAACGTCCACAAACCTCTAAGTGAAGAGATTTCTCCTCATTTCAGTTCTAAATAATTAAACCAATCTCCTGAAGCTGTGACCCCTAGTTCTAGATCTCCCCAGCTAGCAGAAACCATCTAACCTGACAAAAAACTTCAGAATTATAGAACATGTTTCTATTCTAGGCAGAAAGCAACCAAATGTTGGTGTCCAACACATTAAACTTCCACCCCTGAGTTGGAGCTATGAGGAGAGGTTGAGTAGATTAGGATTATTTTCATTGGAAAGAAAGAGGTTGAGGGGGGACCTGATTATGGCCTATAAAACCATGAGAGGTGTAGTCCAGGTGGATAGCAAGAAGCTTTTCTACAGAGTGAAGGACTCGTTACTAGGGGTCATGAGTTCAAAGTGAGAAGGGAAAAGTTTAAGGGACGTTTACGGGCACTGTTCTTCATGAAGAGGGTGGTGGGTGCCTGGAATGCATTGCTATTGGAGGTGGTAGGGGCAGGAACATGAATGGGCATGGAGCTGAGGGATACAGACCCTTAGAAAATAGGTGGCAGATTTAGATAGAGGATCTGGATCAGCACAGGCTTGGAGGGCCGAAGGGCCTGTTCCTTGTGCTGTAGCTTTCTTTGTTCTTTGTAGCTCAATTAGATGACATTATAGGATATGTGGTCAGGTCACATGAGACATAGGAGGACTGACTTATCTCCTCCTGCCTCATACAAAATGTCACTGAACAACTCTAGTTACCAAATCTGTCCTGTGTCCATCTCTATCGGATACATAGCATGCTGGCAGTGTGCAAATGATCAGCAAAACGTAACCCTGATAATGATGAGAAAGGAGTGAGATGTATAAAACAGCACTTACCAGAAGGACATCACAATACAACAGTGTCAGTTTAGATCCCTGTCAATGTTCAGAAATGATTTGGAGGTGCCGGTGTTGGACTGGGGTGTACAAAGTTAAAAATCACACAACACCAGGTTATAGTCCAACAGGTTTAATTGGAAGCACTAGCTTTCAGAGCGACGCTCCTACAATCACCTGATGAAGGAGTGTCGCTCCGAAAGCTAGTGTGCTTCCAATTAAACCTGTTGGACTATAACCTGGTGCTGTGTGACTTTTAACAATGTTCAGAAAGATCAACTGATGGTAGTCATCGCTGCTCTATACATAATGTACATTGGTCGATAAATTGGTTCAAGGCAGAGGTGGGTACTGAAGATGCTGGAAATTAGAGTCGAGATTAGAGTAGTGCCGGGCAAATTCCTGATGAAGGGCTTTTCCCCGAAACATTGATGTTCCTGCTCCTCAGATGCTGCCTGACCTGCTGTGCTTTTCCAATACCATTCTAATCTTGAATAAATAGGTTCTGCCCATCAAGACCTGTGCCACATCCACCTCTGAGCAAAGTTGAACATGAATCATATAGTGCCCATCATAAACTCAGAATGCCTAAGATATCTCGCTGTCAGAGAAGCACTTTTTGAAACAAAAACAGACTTTTGAAGTTCTGAAGTTCTTCTGGCTTTTATTAAGCACCTTTTGAAGTTGGGCTGTATTCTAGGAAGATTGTTAGCTTGTGCATGTCAAGATGAGAGCCGTGCTGGAAAAGCACAGCAGATCAGGCAGCATCTGAGGAGCAGGAAAATCGACGTTTCGGGCGGGAGCCCTTCATCATGAATGTTTTGGGCAGGTTGTTTCCTGATGAAGGGCTCCTGCCTGATAATGCAATTTTCCTGCTCCTCAGATGCTGTCTGACCTGCTGTGCTTTTCCAGCACCACTCTAATCTTGACTCTGATCTCCAGCATCTGCAGTGCTCACTTTGGCCTGTGCATGTCAAGATCCCAGGTGTTGTTGTGAGGGTAATTTGTCTTTCCAATGTTTGCTGAGGGACAAATACTAGCCACATCACCAGGGGAAACCTAACTGCTTTTCTCAGGAGAGTCTGATTTAGAACTTTAACCTCAGTCTGAAAGGGCGAACCCATGCTTTAGTTTAACATCTCATCCAAAAGGGAGCACCTCTGAGAGTGCAGCACCACCTCAGTACTGCACCGTATGATAACTGGCTTGAGATTCCTAGAGTGGGATAGAAGAACCCATGACCTCTATCTCACAGGTCAGAGTGCAACTAGCTGACCCTTTTGTAGCACAGCTTGTTAAGGTCAGTTGTTAAGCGACAAGGCAGTTGTGATTTGCTGATTGGCTCTCTCACTACCTTGCTCCTTGCTTGGTGGAGGCAACCAGAACCTACCAATGGTTATATTGAGAGGCAGTGAACTCTTGGGAAGGATGTGGTCTCCCACAAGGTGGGCTACACTCTCTCAGGTCCTCCATTTCAGGCAGCATTTGCTGAGTAGAAAAAGATTAACACCTAAGAGAATCGAAACGCAACGGAAGGAAGGTGTTCAACATTTTTACTGACTGATGTGTATCACTGTGCTTTCTGTCCTCTGTTCCAGAGATTGACACCATTTTATTAATATTTTCCCTACAAGCTGAGCCATTTCACACATACCTCTGATCAACTTCTCTCCTTCATCGAAAATAAAAGCAAACTGCTGGAGAAAGGACTGGCAGCGGCTGTGGGGAGATGAACAGAGTTAACAACTGGAGTCCTGTGGAGGTAGAAGTGATGTGGGCTCTGGTGAGACTTTAGATTCACAGCAAGGTCCTTCACGACGTTCAGAGCATCGTGCTCCATCTTTCAGGCTTTTGACAAGTGGCATGGTGAGATTACAGTGGTGAATTGCAAAGGAGGGAGATTATTGCTTCTGAAACACTTTGTTGCCTCATTAATAATCAGCTTTCTAGCTCACCGAACAGTCCCCACGTTGGGAAAACATGACATGGAAAACAGGATCAAAAGTAGGCCATTCGGCCCTTCGAACCTGCTACGCCATTCAATATGATCACAGCTGATCCTCTGTCTTGATGCCGTCTTCCCTTTCTTTCTCCCCTCGATGCCTTCAAAGTCTCAAACTTTATCAGTGTCCTTCTTGAATACATTTAGCAACCCCTGCCTTGTCTTGCTTTTTTTGTATTTTCCTTCCCCAGCCACAGATACCAGGCTCATCTTACTTCAATCTCGCTTTGTTGTTTAGCACAAACAAGTAAGCTTAGAGTCATAGAAATGTACAGCATGGAAACAGACCTTTAATCCTACTTGTCCATGCCGACCAGATATCCTAAAATAATCAGTCTCATTTGCCAGCACTTGGCCCACATGCCACTATGCCCTTTCTATTCATATACCCACCCAGATGCCTTTTAAATGTTATAAGTGTACCAGCCTCCACCACTTTCTCTGGCAGCTCATTCCATTTACCTATCACTCTCTGCATGAAAAAGTTGCCTCTCAGTTCCTTTTTAAATCTTTTCCCTCTCACCTTAAACTTATGATTCGGAGATGCCGGTGTTGGACTGGGGTGTACAAAGTTAAAAACATCACACAACACCAGGTTATAGTCCAACAGGTTTAATTGGAAGCACACTAGCTTTCGGAGCGACGCTCCTTCATCAGGTAATAATGGAGGGCCCTCCACTATCACCTGATGAAGGAGCGTCGCTCCGAAAGCTAGTATGCTTCCAATTAAACCTGTTGGACTATAACCTGGTGTTGTGTGATGTTTTAACCTTAAGCTTATGCCCTCCAGTTTTGGACTCCCTTACATTGGGAAAAAGATCTTGGCTATTCACCCTTTCAATGCCCCTCATGATTTTATAAACCTGTATAATATCACCCCTCAGCCTCCAACCTTCCAGGGAAAATAGCCCCAGCCTATTCAGCCACCTCCTATAGCTCAAACTCCCCAAGCTCAGCAACAACCTTGTATATCTTTTCTGCACTCTTTCAAGTTTAACAACATAGAACATAGAACATTACAGCTCAGTACAGGCCCTTCGGCACTTGATGTTGCACCGACCTGTGGAACCAATCTAAAGGCCATCTAACCTACACTATTCCATTTTCATCCACATGTTTATCCAATGACTATTTAGATGCCCTTATCGTTGGCGAGTCTACTACTGTTGCAGGCAGGGCATTCCATGCCCCTACTACCCTCTGAGTCAAGAAACTACCTCTGACATCTGTCCTATATCTATCACCCCTCAATTTAAAGCTATGTCCCCTCATGCTAGCCATCACCATCTGAGGAAAAAGGCTCTCACTATCTAACCTGCTGATTATCTTGTATGCCTCAATTAAGTCACCTCTCAATGTTCTTCTCTCTAATGAAAACAGCCTCAAGTCCCCCAGCCTTTCCTCGTAAGACCTTCCCTCCATACCAGGCAGCATCCTAGTAAATCTCCTCTGAACCCTTTCCAAAGCTTCCACATCCTTCCTATAATGCGGTGACCAGAACTGTACACAATACTCCAAGTGCAGCTGCACCAGAAGTTTGTACATCTTTCCTATAGCAGGAGACCAGAACTGAATGTAGTATTCCAAAAGTGGTCTCACCAATGTCTGTACAGCTGCAACATGACATACCAACTCTTATACTCAAGCACTGACCAATAAAAGCAAGTGTACCAAATAACTTCATTTCCCTGTCTACCCGTGACTCCACCTTCAACAAACTATGAACCTGTAACCCAAGGTCTTTTCGTTTGGCAACATACCCCAAGACCCTACCATTAAGTGTCTAAGTCCTTCTCTGATTTGCCTTGTTGTCAGCTAACCTCAGTCTAGTCAAGGGCCATCACCTTCTATCAACACAGAAGGGGTCCCAACATAATAGGTCAAGTGCAGCTTCTAATAACAGTCCAGAGCATTGGACACAGTCAGTCAGCCAGCTGCGGCAATGAGAGAAGGCCTGCCCTATTGTGGATTGTATTCTTCCTGGAATGTGGGAGAGATAAGGAGCATGGGAGATGAAAATGAGCAGCATAGCCATTAGGTATGTTGTATCTATACAGCTATATATATATACACAGGTGTCCTGAGTGAGTGAGGGATCAGTATGGAGGGCATGCAGGGTTAGTGCTCTTGAGGATTGGGGTGGGAGGGAAGATGTTGAAGGGTATAATGAGAGTACTCAGGCAAGAGGTGGAGTAATCACAGCCCCACAATCTCATTAGACAGCCAGTACGGGAATGGAACTGTGCTGTTGGGAGTCACTCCTGAACTATAAACCAGCCTACCATCCAACTAAGCTAATCAACAATAGAGTGGGTATGAGGTATCGGAAAGAAGATAGTGGCACTTATACTGGCAGAGTACAGAATGGCAGTGACCTTGATCTTACAGTGCTGGACGTTCCTGTAACCAGTTGAGAGTGCTCTAACCCCGGGTAGCAACCTCAGACCAGACTGGTATGGCCTCCACTGCTGGTCCTGGATGGACAAGGTATCCTGGCTATGCACCACCACATCCTCTAGATCCCTGCCCATAGAACAGGAATTCCTGATTGCCCCCCCATCTGCTATGTCTTGGGCAAATTTAAGGAACTGTTTAGGCGAGCTCAAGACTGGCAGTGCTCATCCGAGTGCCCAACAGATATCGAGGGCAGAAGGGATGTTATTAAATTCAGGGAAGCCCACTGAGCATCGAGTTGTTCTGAAAACAGCACATGGCAAGAGCCACTTTATTTAAGATTCTAGGAAGGAGTCTATCAGGAACTGTGCACTTGTCAGCTATATCTCCAACAATTCACTCAGTATCACTTAGAGTCATAGAGATGTACAGCACAGAAACAGACACTTTGGTCCAACTCATCCAAGCCGACCAGATATCCCAACCCAATCTCGTCACATCTGCCAGCACACACCTCATATCCCTCCAAACCCTTCCTATTCATATACCCATCCAAATGCCTTTTAAATGTTGTAATTGTACGAGTCTCCACCACTTCCTCTGGCAGTTCATTCCATACACACACCACCCTCTGCGTGAAAAACTTGACCCTTAGGTCTCTTTTATATCTTTCCCCTCTCACCCTGAACCTATGCCCTCTAGTTCTGGACTCCCCCACCCCAGGGAAAAGACTTTGTCTATTTATCCTATTCATGCCCCTCATGATCTTATAAATCTCTATAAGGTTACCCCTTAGCCTCCGACGCTCCAGGGAAAATAGCCCTAGCCTATTCAAATTTTCCTGCATTCCTCCCTCCTTTCCATTTCCTGAGATTCACAGGCTCTTTCTAGGATATTACTAGTACTCGCTATCTTTGAAGACTGATAGAAACTCTCAGTCCAATTGGCCCATCATCTCCTTATTTTTCATTAGTAATTCCACAAATGCACCTATGGGACCAACATGCTCTTTATCAGGTCTTTTCATGTTTAGGTATGTAGTAGAAATCTACTGTCTCGCTTTATTTTTCCACATTTCCAGACTTTATCTTCCCTTAGGCTCTAATTTCCCCTCGTTATTAATCTTGGGAGTCATCTTTTACTGCTTTTTATATTCTGTCCAATCTTCTGACCTGCACTCTCTTTGTGCATTTAGATGTGTTTTCTTTGATATTACCTTTAACATTTATAGTTAACCATGGATGGTGAATTCTTTCATATCCCTTAAATGTCTGCCACAACATCTCTATTGACCAATTCCTTGGCCTAATTTGGTGGCTCACATTAATCAGTTTTCAAGTCCTCATAATTGTGTTTATGTACATTTGACACACTTGCCTTGGACCCACTCATCTCTCCCTCAAACTGACAATGCAACAATTGTTATATTATGATTGTTATTACCTAGGGGCTCCCACACTGTGAGGTTATCAATTAATCCTATTTTATTGTTCTTCAGTTTGTTCTTAGCCTGTTCCAAATCATGCTCTTCTAAAACCATCCACCTTTGCCCTTTTTTTTGCAAATTTAAATGTAGGTTACCATCCCCTGTAATTGTTGCAACACCTTTGTGACAAACTCCAATTATTTCTTCCTTGCTATTCCATCCGACCACGAGGATGCTGTCAGGGGGTCTGTACACCATCCCCTTTGGCAGACCTCACACAAACAATGCACATATTGACTGGCTCTTTAGGCAGACAATCAGCTCAGGCTGGGCAGAGGGGAAGGCAGACAGCCCCTAATTGGCCCAGCTATACCTCCAAATGAAGGCACAGTGCAAGACCAGAACCAGCCAAGAGTCTCAGCTACCCAGCACTCACACCTACTGGAGGCGGTGTCGGCAGGATCAAGGGGATGAAAAATGTGTTGCTGGAAAAGCGCAGCAGGTCAGGCAGCATCCAAGGAGCAGGAGAATCGACGTTTCGGGCATAAGCCCTTCCTGCCCCTTGGATGCTGCCTGACCTGCTGCGCTTTTCCAGCAACATATTTTTCAGCTCTGATCTCCAGCATCTGCAGTCCTCACTTTCTCCTAGGATCAAGGGGATCTCAGGATGTCCGTGGGAGGTTGCAATGTGGTAATGGGAAGCACAGAGGCTGGTGATGCTTTAACCCCACATATTTCTGAGGAGAAGCCATCTAGTGTGAATTACTCTCTTGGGAAACCTGACAGCTTAGCCAGAGAGCATTCCCGAGAAGCAACTAACGACAGGCTTTTGTTGTGCAGTGGTAAAACCCTACCTCTGGGCCAGGTTCAAATCCCACCTGCTCCAGAGGTTTGCCATAACATAGAATCCCTTAAGTGTATATAGAGGCTGTTCAGCCCATCAAGTCTGCACCAACCCTCTGAGCAGCCCACCCAGACCCCTAATTGTGCATTTCCCATGGCTAAATGAAATTTTAGGCCAGTGTTTACTGCTAGCTACTCCTGAAGAGAAGGGGAAACGAAAGCCAGGGGTTCATTCTACTGTGAAGAGTACAGCTGTGCTCAGCTCCACTGTGTCATTGATATTCAGCACAGGATGGCAGGCTGCTAGCATTGCTATGGAAACAGAGGGGAGGCAGCTGTTAACCTGCAGACAGCTGGAGGAATGAAGAGCAGTGAAGAAAGAGAGGAATAATGAGTGCGGTTCTGGTTATAGCGGCAACAGTAAAACCACTGATGGTAGGTTTGAAAATTAATCTCTGCTTTCACCTAGAGCCTCCATTTCCATGAATGGTACCTTCTCACATAGCGTATGGAGTGAAAGGGCTTAGACAGATAATTAAAACACAACAGCAATCCTTTATTAGACTGGAGCTCATGAGTCAATGCTTCCATAAGCTCATTGATTGAAGCAGATACAGATTTGGGTAGACATTTCAATCAACCTCTTTCAGATATTTTACAGCACAGGAAAGGGTGAGCCTTGAGTCAGGGCCTCTTGGCCCCAGAGATAGGGACTGTGCCACTGCACCGAATAGTGTCTGAATGACAAGCTAGCACAGTCTGCAAATGTGGATACTCTGACTGCTTCAGGCCTTGTGATAAGGGCATCACTGGCAAGGGCTGGTCATTCATAACCAACACCAGCTCAGCCACAAGGAGGCAATGGTGGACGCCTCTGCATGAACTGGTGAGACTTGTGTTGGGGAAGGGATGTCCACTGCGAGAGTTTTCGGGATTCTGACCCAGCAATAACGAAGGAAGGCAGTATTGCTCTATTTACGATGGTTAAGCCACTTGCAGGGTGGGTCTCCTCATTGCCTGCGACCCACCAATTCTAATATTGCATGGGGGAGCAGATTGAGTCTGCAGAGTGGGTCTTGCAAAAGGACTTGTTCCTGCCCGTGTTTGTAGATTTGTAGAAAAACACAGCACAGAAAGAGGCCGTTAGGCCCACTGTGCTTGAGGCAGTCCTTTGAAAGAGCTAGCCAATTAGTCTCACTCCCCTTAGCTCTGCAATTTTTGCCCTTTCAATTACTTATCCAATTTGCTTTTGTAAGTTATTATTAAATCTGCTTCCACCATCCCTTCAGGCAGCGCGTTCCAGATCTCAACACCTAGCTGGATGATAGATTTTCCTCAACTACCCTCTGGTTCTTTTGCGAATTACCCTTAAATTTTTTTCCCTTGTTTTCTCAGTATATCAGCCACTGGGAACAATTTCTCTCTATATATATACTCTGCCTAGTCCTATCAGTATAAGGAGGCATGGAGACAGACTTGAAAGGGAGAAACTACAGCTTCCACTGGTAAAGGGTCGTGAACTGGGAGTGGGGGGTGGAGAGGATAGAGCACAGATTTGAAGTGATTGGTGAAGAAGCCCTGGTGACTGGAGGAAAGATATTTTCATACAATGACACATGAGGTATTAGACACAGTTCTCCCAGAGGGTGATGGCAACAACTTCAACAGGGGTCTTCAAGGTTGGAATGGACTGGAAAATGTACCTTTTGTACAGCCACAGCAAAAAGACAAAGGATTGGGAGGAGATTATTGAGAGCCAGCAGGAATACAGTGGGCCAAATGGCCTCCATTTGCATGATTCTATGACAATGGAAACAGTATTTCCACTTTCAGAATACATAATTTTGAACATCTCTGTTAATCCGTCAATAAATCAAAAGAGCATCCCTTCCTGAAACAACTTAGACAATCTTTCTAACACAGTCAAACATCCCAAGGGCTGATAGTAAACCAAATTCCATACAATGACAGATGACCAAGAGCTTAGAGAAAGAGATTGATTCCAAGATGCATCTTAAAGAAGGAAAGAGAGGTGAAGAACTTTCGGAAAGAATTTCAGAACTTCTCAGTTAAAGGCACGGTCATATATATAAAGAGTGAGAGCCTCAACAGTAAAGATGCTATCCTTATAAGATATTCACAATCATCAAGAAGAATCCAGCTAACTTGTGCAGACCCCCACCTCAGCAGGCTATTCCTCTCCTGGTACCTTGGCTCCCAACCTGAATACAATGGATATTCCCATGACCCAAGCACAGTTGAGTTCCTGTCTCCCCACACACAGTTATTGAACCCTGATGTCCTTCCCACCCATTCCCGTCCCAGGCCCTGTGCCTTATTCCCAACACCATGAACACTGAACAGCAGCAGTCTGGACCATTCAAAGATGTAAATACTCAACAGGGCTCCCAAGGCAGCCCTTCGCAACCCATGATCTCCAGATGGACAAGGGCAGCAAATACATGGGAAATGCAGCCCTTGCAAATTCCCCTCCAAGCTACTCACCATCCTGAATATCACATCTCTTCAGTGTCATTGGGTCAAAACCCTTGAATTGTCTCCCTAAGGGCATTGTGGATCTACCTACAGCAGGTAGACTACAGCAGTACAAGGATGCAGCTCGCCATCACTTTCTCAAGGGCAAATGGGGATGGTCAATTAAATGTTAGCCTAATTAGCAACGCCCAAGTCCCAGGAACAAATTTTTAAAAAGTGAAAAGTTGAATAGCTACTTTGCCTATCTTCTCAAGATCCCATCACACTGTCTCACACAGGCGTGTTTAATGAAGATCCCATCATACAGGCGTGTTTAACAAAGATCCCATCACACTGTCTCACACAGACGTGTTTAATGAAGATCCCATCACGCCGTCTCACACAGGCGTGTTTAATGAAGATCCCATCACGCTGTCTCACACAGGCGTGTTTAATGACGATCCCATCACGCCGTCTCACACAGGCGTGTTTAATGAAGATCCCATCACGCTGTCTCACACAGGCGTGTTTAATGAAGATCCCATCATACAGGCGTGTTTAACAAAGATCCCATCACACTGTCTCACACAGGCGTGTTTAATGAAGATCCCATCACGCTGTCTCACACAGGCGTGTTTAATGAAGATCCCATCACGCTGTCTCACACAGGCGTGTTTAATGAAGATCCCATCACGCTGTCTCACACAGGCGTGTTTAATGAAGATCCCATCACGCCGTCTCACACAGGCGTGTTTAATGAAGATCCCATCACGCTGTCTCACACAGGCGTGTTTAATGAAGATCCCATCATACAGGCGTGTTTAACAAAGATCCCATCACACTGTCTCACACAGGCGTGTTTAATGAAGATCCCATCATACAGGCGTGTTTAACAAAGATCCCATCACACTGTCTCACACAGACGTGTTTAATGAAGATCCCATCACGCCGTCTCACACAGGCGTGTTTAATGACGATCCCATCACGCCGTCTCACACAGGCGTGTTTAATGAAGATCCCATCACGCTGTCTCACACAGGCGTGTTTAATGAAGATCCCATCATACAGGCGTGTTTAACAAAGATCCCATCACACTGTCTCACACAGGCGTGTTTAATGAAGATCCCATCATACAGGCGTGTTTAACAAAGATCCCATCACACTGTCTCACACAGGCGTGTTTAATGAAGATCCCATCATACAGGCGTGTTTAACAAAGATCCCATCACACTGTCTCACAGAGACGTGTTTAATGAAGATCCCATCACGCCGTCTCACACAGGCGTGTTTAATGAAGATCCCATCATACAGGCGTGTTTAACAAAGATCCCATCACACTGTCTCACACAGGCGTGTTTAATGAAGATCCCATCATACAGGCGTGTTTAACAAAGATCCCATCACACTGTCTCACACAGGCGTGTTTAATGAAGATCCCATCACGCTGTCTCACACAGGCGTGTTTAATGAAGATCCCATCATACAGGCGTGTTTAACAAAGATCCCATCACACTGTCTCACACAGGCGTGTTTAATGAAGATCCCATCACGCCGTCTCACACAGGCGTGTTTAATGAAGATCCCATCATACAGGCGTGTTTAACAAAGATCCCATCACACTGTCTCACACAGGCGTGTTTAATGAAGATCCCATCATACAGGCGTGTTTAACAAAGATCCCATCACACTGTCTCACACAGACGTGTTTAATGAAGATCCCATCACGCCGTCTCACACAGGCGTGTTTAATGAAGATCCCATCATACAGGCGTGTTTAACAAAGATCCCATCACACTGTCTCACACAGGCGTGTTTAATGAAGATCCCATCATACAGGCGTGTTTAACAAAGATCCCATCACACTGTCTCACACAGACGTGTTTAATGAAGATCCCATCACGCCGTCTCACACAGGCGTGTTTAATGAAGATCCCATCACGCTGTCTCACACAGGCGTGTTTAATGAAGATCCCATCACGCTGTCTCACACAGGCGTGTTTAATGACGATCCCATCACGCCGTCTCACACAGGCGTGTTTAATGAAGATCCCATCACGCTGTCTCACACAGGCGTGTTTAATGAAGATCCCATCACGCTGTCTCACACAGGCGTGTTTAATGACGATCCCATCATACAGGCGTGTTTAACAAAGATCCCATCACACTGTCTCACACAGGCGTGTTTAATGAAGATCCCATCACGCCGTCTCACACAGGCGTGTTTAATGAAGATCCCATCATACAGGCGTGTTTAACAAAGATCCCATCACACTGTCTCACACAGGCGTGTTTAATGAAGATCCCATCATACAGGCGTGTTTAACAAAGATCCCATCACACTGTCTCACACAGACGTGTTTAATGAAGATCCCATCACGCCGTCTCACACAGGCGTGTTTAATGAAGATCCCATCATACAGGCGTGTTTAACAAAGATCCCATCACACTGTCTCACACAGGCGTGTTTAATGAAGATCCCATCACGCTGTCTCACACAGGCGTGTTTAATGAAGATCCCATCATACAGGCGTGTTTAACAAAGATCCCATCACACTGTCTCACACAGACGTGTTTAATGAAGATCCCATCACGCCGTCTCACGCAGGCGTGTTTAATGAAGATCCCATCATACAGACGTGTTTAACAAAGATCCCATCACACTGTCTCACACAGACGTGTTTAATGAAGATCCCATCACACTGTCTCACACAGGCGTGTTTAATGAAGATCCCATCACGCTGTCTCACACAGGCGTGTTTAATGAAGATCCCATCATACAGGCGTGTTTAACAAAGATCCCATCACACTGTCTCACACAGGCGTGTTTAATGAAGATCCCATCACGCTGTCTCACACAGACGTGTTTAATGAAGATCCCATCACGCTGTCTCACACAGACGTGTTTAATGAAGATCCCATCACGCCGTCTCACACAGGCGTGTTTAATGAAGATCCCATCATACAGGCGTGTTTAATGAAGATCCCATCACGCCGTCTCACACAGGCGTGTTTAATGAAGATCCCATCACGCTGTCTCACACAGACGTGTTTAATGAAGATCCCATCACGCCGTCTCACACAGGCGTGTTTAATGAAGATCCCATCATACAGGCGTGTTTAACAAAGATCCCATCACACTGTCTCACACAGGCGTGTTTAATGAAGATCCCATCATACAGGCGTGTTTAATGAAGATCCCATCACTCTGTCTCACACAGGCGTGTTTAATGAGGATCCCATCATACAGGCGTGTTTAACAATGATCCCATCACACTGTCTCACACAGGCGTGTTTAACAAAGATCCCATCACACTGTCTCACACAGACGTGTTTAATGAAGATCCCATCACGCTGTCTCACACAGGCGTGTTTAATGAAGATCCCATCATACAGGCGTGTTTAATGAAGAACCCATCACGCCGTCTCACACAGGCGTGTTTAATGAAGATCCCATCACGCTGTCTCACACAGGCGTGTTTAATGAAGATCCCATCACACTGTCTCACACAGGCGTGTTTAATGAAGATCCCATCATACAGGCGTGTTTAACAAAGATCCCATCACGCTGTCTCACGCAGGCATGTTTAATGAAGATCCCATCACACTGTCTCACACAGGCGTCTTTAATGGCCTTTTTATACATGTGACATAGGGTGTGCCTACTGCTGGGGCTTTGGGTGTGTAGATATGTTCTTTGGTACTGTAGGGATTCAGAGGCACAGTACTGTGACATGACTGTGATACACAAGAGAGATTACATTTACGTAGCACCTTCTGTGACTTCAGGATGTCCCAAAGGGACTTACAGCCAATGTATTCCTTTAGATATAAAGTATTTCATAAGTGTCGTCACTGTTAAAATTCCAGGAACATGACAGTCAAGCTTCACACAGAAAGATCCCACAAATAATAAAATAAGGCCATTAGGCTGAGGGATTGTTTTGAGTTGATGACGAGGGGATAAAAGCTGAACCCAGTCATCAGAGACAAGCTGTCATGGAATCTTTTATATTTAACTGGAGGCAATGTAGCCCTCACGTTAACGTCTCACCTCAAAAAGCTCTGTTGAGCTGAATAGCAGTTTTGATTTAACCTGCGTGCTATAACAGAGGTTTGTTCTAAAGTTGATAAGGCCTTCCTGAAGAAGGGCTTATGCCCGAAACGTCGATTCTCCTGTTCC
Source organism: Chiloscyllium plagiosum (assembly GCF_037043375.1). Lineage (NCBI taxonomy): Eukaryota > Metazoa > Chordata > Chondrichthyes > Orectolobiformes > Hemiscylliidae > Chiloscyllium > Chiloscyllium plagiosum. The sequence continues at coordinate 70,585,057 of NW_028270157.1, forward strand.
TTGGATGTTGCCTGACCTGCTGCGCTTTTCCAGCAACGCATTTTCAGCCCTAAAGTTGATAAAACAATATTGAAAAGGAGAAGGACTAAAGGGGGAGGCTTTGTGCCTGAGGGGACCTAGTTATTGGCACAATGCCTTGTCTGTTTCAGCAGAGATACTGGGTATGGCATTATCAGACTCACACAGCAGCCGCTCCACACTCTGTTATTAAATGTCTGTCATCTTACGTTTCAGTAACTGGAGACTCCAGTGATGTTAACAGTGATGTGTGCTATGAGGAGACACAAACAACTAATGCTCTGTGATCCATGTTGACAGAAAGGCCATTTTGGAGAACACCTGATATTGTGTTGCCTCTCTATGGCCATGCCTAACTTGGTTAGGCCACACTGTGTATCAAAGCCCTCTTGTTCAATTGTTATATTTCGCTTAGCCCTCCGAATCCTCTCCGTCATGTTACTGTATTACAACACACACGCACAGACACATACACACACGGAGACAGACGCACAGATACACACAGGCACAGACACACATAGACAGACACACACAGATACACACAGGCACAGATACACAGACACACACACGCACAGACACACAGACACACACAAGCACAGACACACACAGACACACACACACAGACAGACACACAGAGACACACACAGATACATACAGGCACAGAGGGACAGACACACAGACACACATAGACAGACACACACAGATACACAGGCGCAGACAGACACAAAGACACACACAGACACACACACACAGACACACAAAGACACATACAGATACACACAGGCGCAGACACACAGACACACACACAGATACACACAGGCGCAGACAGACAAACAGACAGACAGACACACAGATGCAGACACACACATATATGTACAGACGCAGACACACACACACACACACTCCTTCCAAAATGACATTAATTGCCGCTTCAGTCAGAACGGGGTGGGGTGTGAGTGTTGGTGGTGGGAGTATGAATCCTGTGGCAAGAAAATCTTGCATTGATATAGCCTCATGTAATCCCAGAATGCTCCAAGCCATTCCACAGCTAGTGAAACACCTTCAAGGTGATCCAGGAAAGCCACAACCTATTTACTCAGAGGATGTTTACAGAGCACCAGTGTGATCAGTGTCCAGCTAATAGGGTGTCACCTGGCTGTGACAGTCTTACTTTCTGGGCTGATGTTAAAATTCAGGCCATCTTATACCTGAGCCAAAAGATTCCCACTGACATCAAAAGAACAGCACACTACAAGTGCTGCAAAATGGGGATCTGACTCACTACTGCCCGTTTGACATCACCATCCTGTGTCTGTTTTTAATTATGCTGTTTGAGGGTTGGTCAGTGCACCCGGTGAAGAGTTCAAACTTGTTTCATTAAAGCCTCATATAAAAGAAGTCTCAGTTTAGCATCTTATCCTCAGATGACACCTTAACGGTGCAGCATTCTGTCTGTACCGCACTGGAGTGAAGAGAATTTAGAGTCATAGAGTCCTACAGCACAGAGACAGGCCCTTCAGCCCAAACTGGTCCATGCCAACCAAAATGTCCATCCACGCTAACCCCAATTCCTTGCACTTGGAGGATATGGATCCTTCTAAACCTTTCCTATCCATATATTTGTCTAAATGCCTTTTAAATGTTGTTAATGAATCAGTCTCCTGAACTCCTGAAGAAGGGCTCATGCCTGAAACGTCGATAAACATTCCTGAAGAAGGGCTCATGCCTGAAACGTCGATTCTCCTGCTCCTTGGATGCTGCCTGACCTGCTGTGCTTTTCCAGCAACACATTTTCAGCAATGAATCAGTCTCAACCACTTCTGTTGGCACCTCATTCCATATGCATACCACCCTCTTATAAAACAAAGTTGCCCCTCAGGTTCCCTTTCATTCTTTCCCCTCTCACCTTAACTGATGCCCTCTGTTCATCACTTCCCCAACACTGTGAAATACAGAGTGTATTCACCTTATTCATGTCTCTCATGATCTTATGCACCTCTATCAGGTTTCCCTTGAGTCTCCTATACTCTAAAGAAAAAAGTCCTAGCTTGTCCAACCTCTCTCTATAACTCAGTCCCTTGAGTCCTGGCAACATCCTTGTAAGTTTTTTCTGTACTCTTTCCAGTTTAATAACATCCTTCGTATAACAATGTGACCAAAACTGAACACAATATGCCAAGTGCAGCCTCACCAATGTCCTGTACAACTGCAACGTAACTTCCCAACTTCTATACTCAGTGTCCTGACTGCTGAAGGCCAGTGTGCCAAAAGCCTTCTTCACTGCCCTGTCTACCTGTGACTATACTTTCAGAGAGCTGTGCACTTGAATTCCAAGGTCCCTCTGTTCCACTACATTCTTTAGGCCCAACAATCCACCATGAAACCCCTGCCTCGGTTTGACTTTCCAAAATGCAAGACCTCACACTCATCTACATTAAACTCCATTTGCCATTTCACAGCCCACTTTCCCAGCTGATCAAGGTCCTGCTGCAATTTCTGATAACCTTCCTCACTGTCCACGATGCTGCCTATTTTAGCGTCATCAGCAAACTTACTAATCATGCCTTGAACATTCTCATCAAAATCATTGATATAGATAACAAACAGCAATGGGCCCAACACCGAGCCCTGAGGCACTCCACCAGTCACAGGCCTCCAGTCCAACAAGAATCCTTTCACTATTATCCTCTGCTTCCTACCATAAAGTCAATTTTGTACCCAATTTGCCAGCTCCCCCTGGATTCCAGAGCAGCCTACCATGTGGAATCTTATCAAAGGCCTTACTGAAATCCATATAGACTACATCTACCGCCCTGCCCTTGTCAACCTTCCTGGTCACTTCATCAAAGAACTCTAATAAATTTGTGAGCCATGATCTCCCACACACAAAGCCATGCTGACTACTCCTAATCAAACGCTGTCTTTCCAAATGCATGTAGATCTTATCTCTCAGAATCTTCTCAAGTAACTTACCTACCACAGCTGTTATGCTAAGTGGTCTATAGTTCCCAGGCTTTTCTTTGCAGCCCTTCTTGAATAACAGCACAACATTCGCTAGCCTCCTGACTTCCAGGACCTCACCCATGGCTAACGATGATGCAAAAGTATCAGCCAGGGCCTCTAGCCTCTTGCAGTGTTCTTGGATATATCTGGTCAGGACCAGGAGATTTATCTGCCTCCATATATCACAATACATCCAACACCACCTCTACTTGATATGGACTGTCCCCAAGATATCACCACTAACTTCCCTTAGTTCTTAAGTGGTCATGTCTTTCTCCATAGAGGAGAAATATTCATTGAGGACCTCACCCATCTCCTGCAGTTCTACACATACATGTCCACTTTGGTCCTTGAGGAGCCCTATTCTCTCCCTAGTTATTCTTTTTCTGCTATTATACTTAAAGAACCTCTTTTGATTCACCTTAATCTTCTCAGCCAAAGATATCTCGTGCCCTCTTTTCACCCTCCTGATTTCCTTTATATCAGAGATATGGATCACTCCATCACACTGGACATGAAAACCTCCAGCCTTAGTTAGTATAATTTTCTCAGTACATCCTTTTACTCCTGTCTCCTGTATGTATTTATCTTGCTTCCTCTTAAATATAATGCACGTACTTTAATCATTAATCTATAGCATTTGTCTTAACACCTCTCAATGATAGTGAGCTCCCTGTTCTACTCCCCTGGTGAAGATGTTCCTTTTGCTTTCCCAATGGGATTTTTCAGGGAATCTCATGCAATTTACTGCAGTGAGATTAAATAACTCATAGCACAATTTGGGCTGGGAGAAAGGGCACCTTTAACAAGACTACAATTCTCCAGATACAACAGACACACTCAAATTGCAAGTGGGAGGCAAGGGAACTTGTAAGATGAGGTGCACACACATAGAGTCATGGAGATGTACAGCACGGAAACAGACCCTTCGGTCCAACCCGTCCATGCCGAACAGATATCCCAACCCAATTTAGTCCCACCTGCCAGCACCTGGCCCATATCCCTCCAAACCCTTCCTATTCATATACCCATCCAAATGCCTCTTAAATATTGCAACTGTACCAGCCTCCACCACTTCCTCTGGCAGCTCAGTCCATACCCGCACCACCCACTGTATGAAAACGTTGCCCCTTAGGTCTCTTTTATATCTTTCCCCTCTCACTCTAAACCTATACCCTCTCGTTCTGGACTCCCCAACCCCAGGGAAAAGACTTTGCCTATTTACCCTATCCATGCCCCTCATCATTTTGTAAACCTCTATAAGGGTCACACAGATGGGGGTGGGAGGCTGACCTGCCTGTAGCACATTAATCCCCGCTACCTCTCACAATCCAGCTTGACCTAGCTAACAGGTATGGAATGAGTTCAGGTCAGGAGCAGCAGAATTAACGTCCAGTCTCTGGTGACTTTTTCGTTTTGTTTCCTATTCAAAATGATAACTTCTTCCATCTCCATCCTTTTTGTTTCTGCGTCCTTCTCTGGGAACAACACTGTATCTGTCAAAGGCAGCAAATATATAGCAAGTTTGCCAATGCAAATGATAACAATCTGGAGGCAAACCCTGCGGTAAGATAAGACTTGACAGATTGAGGCTGAAAGACATTTCCACAACGCCTGGGGTGATACTCCAGAAAATTGGTGTCAATCAATAATCCGAGCAGGCAGATAGAACCAGTTTAATTTGGGAACATGAACTGGTTAGAAGGTTATCCAGACTAATTCACGGGATGCAGGAATGAAGGGAAAACCAGTGAAGGCGCGGTACACCAAGAGGACTTGTCTTGGAGGGTTGGGAATGGAATTGCGGAATGCTGATTTCCCAGTGTTTTCTGGTGTTTCACTGGCTGCTGGTAGGACCCCCAGCATCTTAATGAGATTCCACCCCGCGTTAGTGAAGCTTTTTATTTCAGAGCATGGATCAATTTACAATATGATCCCTTCACTATCGGCCACTTCTTGATTCTCCTTCTAGTTTTTGATTGAACTCCTAAGGGGGCATTTATTTTATCTCACTCAACTTCTTCGTTCATCTGTGCACCTGGCATCTGCCCAGCGCTGACTGTGTTCGGAACTTGCATGTATCCGTTGGAATGGGAATTTATTCTGTCACTCCACTTCATCAACCTAAGCCCCTGGGGAGGGCACTAGTGGTCATCTCCATTCACAGACCCAATGATTGATCTAAATAATTTAAATCAAGTGGAAGAAAGCTCTCCATTCTGGGAGGCCCCTGGCGACGCTGCAGCATTTCAGAGTCATTTCTGTCTGATTTGATGGGAGGGCCAGGAGTGAGATTAGTCACAGAATCACACCGCATGAAAACAGACCCCTCACTCCGACTGGAAGACTTTCATTTCTATAGCACCTTCCACAGTCCCAGGATGCCCTGGACCACTTCACAGACTGTAGGCTGCTTCTTTTGAGGACGGGTTCTTTTCTGCCAGCTCCACAAGACATTGAGGCAAGACTCTGACAACAGTGACCGCATTGAACTGAAAGTACATCCTCCTGTCACACCAACTCACAAGTGGCTAACATTCCTGGGAAGGGCAGAGAATATGCTGCAAAGGCACTCCGAGGCTCGCCTTAAAAAGCACAGACATTAAAGTGTTGGCCTGGATTAATTGCTCAGATTCCAGTCATGGGACGTGACCTTACATGACCTTTGACCTGGAGGTGGGGTGGGAGGGGGAAGAGAGCCACCTCTGAACCGTGGTTGGCCAATGCCGATAAAGCAAGCTGCACTACTCTTGTTAGTTAATCCTGGCCTGGTGATTTGTTGGAGAGGTTGTAGTGGCTTCAGTCTGCCCTGGGACAGACAAGATACAATTGCCCACAACATTGTACCACCACTGGGAGGTGGTGCAGTAGACTTGAAGTGGACAGAAGGGCAGTTAGCAGTCTCCACCTTTCATTGACACTCAGACTAATTTCGACCATAGCTCTCCCTCCCCCTTGTGAGTAACCATATCCTCCACTCTGATCTTAGCCTGTCTCTGGATCTGCCACTGAAAGGTTTACTTAACATTCTACACCATACAAGAGAGCTGCTTAATCACGAAGGTGATAAAAGGAGCAGTGTGATTGGTATTGAATCCTTCAGCCCCAAAGTGCCTTGTTTTCTATTCGAGCAAAGCCTTAAAGGCTTCTCTTCACATTCAGGTTGGCTTTCAACAAAGGCCAGGAACTAATATGAATTATTAACTGGGATTTTGCAGCAGAATGGGACTCATCCTAATTATCTGGTTTTCTGGACACTAAAGAGAGGTGGGTAATGTCAGTTTCACAGGCAACAGTCCAAATACACCAGGAACCCGTGCAACGTCAGGTACTCGAGTGAATCCAAACCGTCCATTTCCATATACAAGCAGAGTATGACTCAGCCATGTGTCTCTGTACACAGGCAGAGTGTGACTAAACCACTGTCTGTATATGTAGTCAGAGTGTGAGTGCACCACTGCCTGTATATACAAGCAAAGAGTGACTCAGCCGTGTGTCTCTGTACACAGACAGAGTGTGACGGAGCTGCCTGCCTCTCTATATACAGGCAGACTGTAATTGAACCACTGCCTGGATTTACAAGCAGACTGTGACTGAGCCACCTGTCCCTATACATGTAGGCTGAACCACTGCCTGTAAAGACAGACATAATGTGGCTAAATCACTGCCTCCATATACAGGAACAGTGTGACCAAATCACTGCCTGTATATACAGGAACAGTGTGACCAAACCACTGTCTGTTTATACAGGTAGAGTGTGACAAAAATCACTGCCTGTACATACAGGTAGAGTGTGACAGAATCACTGCCTGTACATACAGGTAGAGTGTGACAGAATCACGGCCTGCATGTACAGGCACAGTGTGAATTATCTGCTTGCGTTGTCTCTTTGAGAAGAAGAGGACATCTTTGAGCTTTTCCACATTGGAAATGTTCTAACATCTTCAATCTTCATGCATGAGGGCAGCGCTGTAAGATTCTCATTAACCAATTCTGCTTAAGTATTCATTTATTGCATCACAGGGAATAATAAAATAGAAGTCTGGTCTCAATCTAATTAAATATTACATTGCAACTGTAATGAAATCAAGATTCTTTGTGCCTTGTGTTCAGCTCCCTCAATCTTTTCTTCCTGCTTTAATAATACAGTTTAGAATATGAACAATGACAAGCACACACATATTTCACATCAAGTAAGCCCAGAAGCTCACAAATTGTTGGATGAAAAAGAACAAGCTGCATCTAGTTTGTCTGCAGGTGGCCACACGTTACACCGATGATGGAGCCGAACAATGAGGCTGGAACATGTTCAGACCTGAACTCTGCTTGAAATTCCCAACGGTCAAGAGGTTTAGCACCACAGGCACAACTGCAGTTCCTCCTGAGCCTGCAGCACTCCTTGTGTCCGGTCTTAATTACTTCTGTAACCCGTATTCCAAAATGCTCCTCTCAACGATTCACTTCACAGAAGGGAACTGACAGAGACATATCTAACCCTTAGAGAAACAATACCACCTCTATTTGTGCAGGGCCATTCACAAAGGATCCCAAAGAATGCTTTGTCACCAATGAAGTACTTCTTTTGAAGCTGTGTTGTTGAAAATGTAGCAGTCGATTTGGACACAGCAAGATCCCACAAACAGAAATGTGATAATCAGCAGATAATCTTATTTTATTTAGTAATTTTGATTGGAGGATCAGCACAGCGGGGACGATAACACCTTCTCTGAAAGCATGCTGCAGGATCTTTGAGGCTGGAGAAGGCCTCAGGTTAACCTCAACCTTGAGGAGATCTTGCTTTAGGCTCTTGACCTTTCATCTCAAATCCCCATTGTTACCAAGATCAAATAGCCAGGAAGACACTGAGTTTCCACCACAGGATCTAGCTATGAGTGATGAGGTGAGGGAATAAGTGAGGCGCTGAGATTGCGTATGAAATAATTCCACAGTGGCCGGTATCCCCTCACCAAGACACCCTTTATTTACTCATGAACAATCCTTGACTTTAGGTGGAATGGTGGCTCAGTGGTGCCTCACAGCACAAGGGACTTGGATTTGATTCCACCCTTGAGTGACTGTCTGTGTGGAGTTTGCACATTCTCCCTATGTCTGCATGGGTTTCCTCTACATGCTCCGGTTTCCACCTACAGTCCAAAGATGAGCAGATTAGGTGGCTAGGCCTTGCTTAATTGTCCTGAAGTGTCTAGGGATGTGCGGCGATGTATTTATGGCCCATCCCCAGTTGCCCTTGAGAAGGTGAGCTGGCTTCTGAAACCACTGCAGTCCATGTGCATAAGGTTGACCTACAATTCCCTTCGGGGGGCGGCGGAGGGGGTGGGGGGTGGGGTTTCTGCACAGCATCTTGTAAATAGTGCACATTGCTACTACTGCACGTCAGTGATGGAGAGCATGAATGCTTGCAGATGTGATGCCAATCTAGTGGGCTGCTTTATCCTGGATGGTGTCTTCAGTGTTGTTGGAGCTGCAATCATTCAGGCAAGTGGGGAGTATTCCATCACCCTCCTGACCTGTGCCTTGTAGATGATTGACAGGGCTTTGGGCAGTCAGGAAGCGAGTTACTCATTGCAGTGTTCCAAGCCTCTGATCTGCTCTTGTAGCTGTAGTATTTATGTGGGATGACTTGAATCCTGTTCTGTGGAAGCCTGGCAAGATTGGATCTTCACCAATAATGTGTCTGATTTCTATACCCTATCGTTCCTTACAGTTACCATACATTACTCACATGTTCAGCTATGCTATGCAGATGGATAGAGTCAGCCGCATCTCCATCCTACGCTGATTGAATTTGTGAGGTGAGTGTGGAGAGACAGCCCTTGCAGTGCCTGTATCCAGCAGGGCTTGCTGCTAATCAGTCACACAGCAACAGCTCTCTGCGATCACAGGGGGAAATTACAGCAGCACCACTGTAATTTAGATTAGCTGAACAGCCAAGCACCGCAGAGTGCACTCTCTCAGCAGGACAAACATCAAAATCTGATTACTTCATTCACTCTGCTTCCAGGACTGAGAAGAAATTCATTTTCTAGTTTAACAGCCCTCGTTCAGAGGAAAAATTAAATGGGCCTGAAATCGCTGGGAAAATAATGGCGTGCTGATGTGATCCACAGCTGTTGCACCAGAAGAAGAGCTACCCCGATAAACTGCAAATCAGCAGAAAGTTCTGAACCATTTACTTTGTCCCAACATTAACAAACAAACTGATCAGCTGGTCCTCCACTTCCTGTGAGTTTCAAGAAATTGAGCATTAACTGTTAATTTCACTCACGGCAGAAAGTGAGGGCTGGCATTTTATGGCGTAAGGATAGTTTGGTGTTGCTGAAAACTGGAAATCACAGCGGATCAGGCAGCATGCGTGGAGAGACAGCAAGCTAATGTTTTGAGTGTAGATGATAGTTTGATGTTCTTCCTCGTACACTCAAACCAGTCCAGAGAGGGAATCATCAACATTATGGAGTCTCATTCCAATAGCTGTCCAGATATTTTAAAATGTTTTTCTAATTTTTCAGTTCTGTCTTTGCCCACTCTGCTTGTTAACCACCTCTCTCTGTTTCTCGTGCTGAATTCCTGCATTTACAATACTCCAGTTTTATTTTGTTTCCCTTACTTTATTTTGCTTTCCATCACTGATTTGTCACTCATTCGTCCAACTTCGAACATGCCTGTTTCTTTCTCAATCCTTAAATCTCAGTGGTTAAGATGTGCACTGTCAGGCGTGTTGGTCACTGAGGTCTCAGGTTCCCTGTCGCCCTTGCTGAGCCATTCATAACCAGAAAACAGTTCTGAACAGAAGGCTGTGGGAAAATGGCTAACTAATGGGATAAGGTATGAGCCCAAGACAGAGTTCACTAGGATCATGTTTGTTCCTCCATCTCAATGCCATATTCCAACTTCTTCCCCAAACCCCTCCATGCCTAAAAAAAAGCACATCTCCTTTTTGAATATACTCAGAGACCTGGTCTCCACAGCCCTCTGTGATAGAGAATTCCAGATGTTCACTACCCTTTGAGTGAAGAACTGTTCCCTCATCTCAGACCCAAATGGTCTGCACCATATCTCAAGACTGTGAACCCAATCTCATTCCAACCATCTCTGGGTCAATGCCCCCCTCCTGTTGATTGTCAAGGTCAATCTTTGGACAGCTTTGCACGTGAGCACAGTCATTCTAGGTCCTAAACCTCGTAAGAATGAGGAGCAGGAGGAGAACATTCATATCCTTGAGACTGCTCCGCTATTCATTACCATCATGGCTGATCTCATCACGGCCTCAACTTCACTTTGCTGCCTGCCACCTATAATCTGTCAACCAATTACTAATTAAAAATCTGCTTAGATCCTCCTTAAATTCACTTTAGATGTGGTCTCGCCAATGCGTTGTACAGTTACAGTCTGGACGACCCACATCCATTTCAATGAATAGATAAAAGATCAGTGGTCTATCGATCAATAGTAGAGAGCCAACAAACTGTGCAGGGAACGTGTTTTTCCCAGTTTCGGCCATCATCTTTAGAGGACAGCGATCAATGAGGAGTAAACCTGTACCCGAGATGATGATGTCGATGGTGTAAGCTCAACAATGGTGCAGTCCGTAACTCCACCTCTCAAGGACAGTCGATGCTCCCTGTCTACATAGCTACATTGCCTATTGGAAGGTACTGACACTGACGTTCAATTGGACACTACTAAGGAAGAGTTCAATATTGATCTACAGTGAGAGAGAGCATAGCAATGTGGGGAGAATGGCATTAGATTAATTTCAATCCCAAAGAGGCTCAATAGCATTTTTCAAGATTGAAATTAATCTAACGCAATCTTTGAGGCGCAATGTTTTTTCAACAATTATATCATTGCTGATAGTTTCCGTTGTGGAGGGTGATATCAATGAGCCTCAGATACCCCCCTTTGCCAGGGAATCTGTCCTTGAGGGAGTAGGGTCAGAGATAGGAATATGACACTGGGACCAAGTCTCCAATCTGTACTCAAATGGAGTGGTTCATAAATACATTTTTCCCTTTGCATTGTTTCTGTCGACTGTACGCACGCGATCTGAAGAGAGAGCTGTGATCTGACTGATTCTGGACAGAGTGCATTGAAGGTTCTTGGGATGCCAGGTCTGTTTTATGAAGAGAGATTGAGTTGGCAGGTTCTGTATTTACTGAAGTTTCAGTAAACTTTCAAATGATGAGAAAAGATCTCTACATTTTGTCTTGGTCCCAGACTGAAGAACCTAAACCCCAATCTTTAGACCCCAGACGCCAGACTGTCGATCCCAGACTGTCGATCCCAGACTGTCGATCCCAGATTTCAGACTCCTGTCTGTAGATCCCAGACTGTCGATCCCAGACTGTCGATCCCAGACTGTCGATCCCAGACTGTAAATCCCAGATTTCAGACTCCTGTCTGTAGATCCCAGACTGTCGATCCCAGACTGTCGATCCCAGACTGTAAATCCCAGACTGTAAATCCCAGACTGGTAGGACTGCTCAAGAGGGCAGTGCCAAGTTGGAAGGTTGGATCTGAGATAAGGTGAGGGGAGGGGAAATGCGGAAACTGGTGAAATCCATATTGATCCCATGTGCTGCCTTGGGACCCTCCAACCACTTGGATCAATGTGGATTTCACCAGTTTCCTCATCACCCCTCCCCATACCTTACCCCAGATCCAACCCTCTAACTCAGCATTGCCCTCTTGACTGCCCTACCTGTCCATCTTCTTTCACACCTTCCACTCCACCCACCTCTCTGACCGATCACCATCACTCCCCACCTTCATCTACCTATCGCATTCCCACCTACCTACCCCCCCCAGCCCCACCCCCCCTCCCATTTATCTCTCAGTCCCCTTGGGCCACCCCTTATTCCTGATGAAGGGCTTATGCTTGAAATGTTGACTCTGTTGCTCCTCAGATCCTGCCTGACCGCCTATGTTTTACCAGCACCACACTCTTCAACTCTGATCTCCAGCATCTGCAGTCCTCACTTTCTCCCTGTAGGTCCCAGAATGCAGACCCTAGACTGTAGATCTCAGACTGTAGATTTCAGACTGTAGATATATCAGACTGTAGATCTCAGAATCCAACCCCCAGCTCGCAGAGCCCAGCCTCCCAAGTCAAACCTGCAGACTGCACACTCTCACCACTTTGCATTCTCTCAGCTGCTGGTTGGTGAGAGCAGGTTTGGAAGACAGAAGGAGACAGGAGGAGGACCAGACGGCAGCAAATGCTGGCATCCTGGATGAGCAGATGGCAGCGTTGATGAGCAAGAAGAGGCTGACCTTCGACCCCCGACCCCTGCAGGTTTTGATCGAGCTGTCGACCAGCAGGTGCTGTCACTTTACTGCAGCAGAGGGGAAGGAGACGTGACATGGAAGCTGTGAGTGTAACTAATGGTGCTATTACTGTAACACTTCATTTCAATGTACTGCATGAATGACCTACATTACTCCTCATGTACTGAGCAGCAACCCCAGCGCTCTTTTCGCAGAAACTCAGAGGCTGAACACTGACATTTAACACAGCAACCCTCAGCGACACACTCTCATCATAGTACTATGAGGTGTACTATGGACTTATTGGAGGGGCACAGGAACAGCTGGGTTGGGATTGAACCAGGAGTCGCACTATGACCGGGATCCAGGACTGAACCAGGTGTCCCATTATGATAGCATCCAGCAGCGAACCAGGAATCGCAATCTGACTGGGATCCAGGATTGAATCAGTATCACACAATAACACAATCCAGGAGTCACATTATGAAAGGATCCAAACTGAACCAGGTGTCACGCTATAACATGATCCAGGAGTCTCACTGTGACAGGATTCGGAATTGAACCAGGAATTCCTCGATGGTGGTGCCAAGGATTGTGACATGATATCTCTCACAACGTGACTGCATTGTAGGAGCTGCCAGGAAGCTAAGCAAACAGCTAGGCCACAGGCTAACTACACACTGACATAATGCAGTCCTTTCCTATTCTTAGCCATGCTTCCAATTCCCCACTCCACTTTACAACTTGAAAATTAATGCAACCCCAAAAACAAGACAGCAGCAAGTAGAATAGAAATATTCAGAAGATAATAATTAAAGTTTGTGCATTTTAGATTAAAGGAGAAAGTGAGGTCTGCAGGTGCTGGAGATCCTACTCCGACCTATCACCCTCACCTTGACCTCTTTCCACCTATCACATTTCCAACGCCCCTCCTCCAAGTCCCTCCTCCCTACCTTTTATCTTCTCCTGCTGAACACTCTCTGCTCATTCCTGAAGAAGGGCCTGTGCCCGAAACGTCGAATGTCCTGTTCCCTGGATGCTGCCTGACCTGCTGTGCTGTTCCAGCAATAAAGTTTCATTTTAGATTAAAATATAACAAGTACATTGTTATGACACAGGGATAGCAAGTCAGATCAAATCAGTCTTGCTATCACTAGGTTTGTAGCACAGTGTAATTAAAACAATCAAAGACCCTCAAAATTGCTCAATTATTCTTAACCAGATTTTACTCGTAACCCCAGTTTTGGACACCAAGTTTATAACTTAAACAAAAATTAACAATTTATCCTGAATCATGTAACTTCGTCAGAACATGAATGAACTATAAGGCAATCAGATTAATACCTAAAATCTAAGCCCAATCTTCTTTCATCACCAACCCTTATTCACTCAACGAAAGACAGTCAGAAAGGTAAGAACACAAGAAATAGGAACAGGAGTAGGTAATTCAATCCCTCAAGTCTTCTCCGTCACTCAACAGGATCATGGCTGGTCTGACATTCCTCACACACACTTTCCTACAATTTCTCAGGAACCATTGACTCCCCTACTGATCAAGAATCTATCTACCTTAGCCAAAAATATATACACGGACTGTCCCTCCACAGCCTTCTGTGGCAAAGAGTTCCAAAGACTCAAAACCTTCTGAGAAAAGAAATTCCTCCCCATCTCAGTCTTAAATAGGTGCATCTTTATTCTGAGACTACGCCCTCTGGTCCTAGACTCTCCCGTGAAGGGAAACATCATCTCAGCATTTACCCTGCCAAGCCGTTTAAGTATCCACCATTTTCAATGAGATCACATTTCAATCTTCTACATTCCAATAAGAGATAATTTTAAAAAATTGTAAGTTGCGAACTTGATAACCATGTCAATGATAAATACCAAGCCTTCATGAAATCTGATTGGTTGTATTATCAGCAGGTAGGATTGCTTGAACTCTGAAGTCACCGGTTAATGCAAACAGCTTCCTCAGAACTCCGAAGAATTTACCTGATTTCAGGGCGGCATGGTGGCACAGTGGTTAGCACTGCTGCCTCACAGCGCCAGAGACCCGGGTTCAATTCCCGACTCAGGCGACTGACTGTGTGGAGTTTGCACGTTCTCCCCGTGTCTGCGTGGGTTTCCTCCGGGTGCTCCGGTTTCCTCCCACAGTCCAAAGATGTGCAGGTTAGGTGAATTGGCCATGCTAAATTGCCCGTAGTGTTCGGTAAGGGGTAAATGTAGGGGTATGATGTGGGTTTCGCTTCGGCGGGTCGATGTGGACTTGTTGGGCCGAAGGGCCTGTTTCCACACTGTAATCTAATCTAATCTGATTTCTTACAGACTGGGAATCAATCTTTTCTCAGGATTTTCAACAATTTGATAACGAGACAATAACTGGAGATGACAAAAACAAAATAAACAGTCCTGCAGCTCCCAAATCAGCACTCTGCACCCTGCTCAAAAACCCAGTCTTTTGTTCTCCCCTCCATTTTAAAACAAGCTGCTGTTCAAAGTTCAATTCTCAACTGCAACTCACAGTTCCAAAGCAACAATGAGAAAGATAAAAGGAAAATAATGATGGTCTCAGCATATAATAATGAATATCCCTGATGATAAACCAGGTCCTCAGTGACTGACAATCACTGAATCCATATCTGCCTCCATCACCGATACTCTGAGAATTGCGGCAGGGAATGTCTTACTTTATGTAAACACGTAGCTATGTCACACTAGATACGATCAACACTGGGAATTTGCTTATGATTGGTTACTCCAATTGTCAGGACAAAACGAGGGATGGGAGATTAACAAGCATTTGTCCTTTGTGACCCTCATTCATTGTTTCTACAACCCCTATTTGGGGATGTGACCACAGTCAAAAAACTACCAATAAATTTAATCTTGGACCTGTCGTCCATTATTCTTCACTGCCCCAATCATGGGAAACAGTCTGTTTCTATTTCCCCCATCCCAACCTTTCTTTTAAATATATCTGTTCGTAAACTGCAAGA
Organism: Chiloscyllium plagiosum; assembly: GCF_037043375.1. Lineage (NCBI taxonomy): Eukaryota > Metazoa > Chordata > Chondrichthyes > Orectolobiformes > Hemiscylliidae > Chiloscyllium > Chiloscyllium plagiosum. The sequence continues at coordinate 70,600,359 of NW_028270157.1, forward strand.
AAAGTTCAATGATTTTTTCTGCACTAGGGAGTGGATAATTCATTACATGGCTGTGGGTCTGGAGACACATGTAGGCCAGACCAGATAAAGATGGCGGATCTCCTTCCCAAAATGACATTAGTGAACCAGAAGGGACTTTTACAGCAGATGAACATATCAGTTGTCATTAGGGTATTTTCATCCAAAATGATGCTGCGACTAACCTTTCGACTGGACCAGAGAACCTAATAGTGGGAAAGGCCACTTGTAAGTCTTAACAGGAGGAGACTTTTATCTTAACTGGGTGTAGTTTATTGCGTGATAGCAATTAGGTACAAATGATATAACGTAGTTAGACATTTGTACTTAGCCTATGAGGAGAAAACTAATCAAGTGGAAAACATAGGTTATTTTAAAAAGATTGTTCTTTTTTTCTTTACTCCCACACTACGCCTAACTGCGGTAGTGCTTATATTTTCCCCAGCATCCGTGTTGTGTGTGTGCAGGTGTAAGACGCAGTGAAAGAGACAGGTATACAAATCTGTATTCAAGGAAGAAAGGAAACACTCAAATGGCCAGTGACAAGCAATGCCCTTCTCAAAGGGCAATGCTACATGATCAAACAGTGAGGGGGAGGGCAGGGATCAAATCAAAATATAGGGGGAAATAAAGCACTCCCACTCCCAGCGGTGCCCACCTTTCCCAGAACAGCTCGAGGATGGACACCACGTGCTCATTCTCCAAGGACACCCGGGCTCTGACATAACCGGGCGAAGAGGGGCAGGCAATCAGCCATAATGACCCCCTCCACGGCCCACTGCCTGGACCAGTTTATGCCCAGTTTGGCCAGGCCCACCTACCCTCCCCCTCTGCACCAGGTGCCCAACGATCAGGAGTGTGGCACTGAGGTACAACCAAAAGCAGAGGAGAAGGTCTTTAAGGAAATCAAAAAGGGAGTGTAAACGCCCACACCCAATATATGCATGGTCCACGGAACATAGGTGATTTTCTGGTGTTGCTTAATAGATAAAAAATTAATATGTGTGATTTGGTGATGGGGAAAGAAAAATATTAAGCTCTGTGTAAGAGCATTCTTGATATTAAAAAAAAATCCGCACTCTACAGTTTCCTCGGACACTCAGCCTTGTCCCCACCAAGTCTACATGACGTTATCAGGTCAGGTGGAGTTTTGTGCAATTTCTTTCAGAAACATTACCATATGTAACAGTCATGGCCACCATTAGTTTTCATTCAATTTTTAATTGAACATAGATTGCTGTGGTGAGATTTGAACCTATACTCACACAGATCAGTCAGGAGCTTTGGTTTACGAGTGTAATCTTATCAAGGGGCCACCATATTGCTTTAGGGTATTCGGAATTTTTCCATGAAATTCCTCATCACTGCTGTGAGATAGCTGGGAGAGAAATCAGAGAAGCACTGAACATTTGTAAGTGACAGAAATATGAAGAAATGGGGAATTTGGTTGAGCCGGATGGTTGAAAGCAGGAGAGAAGGAAGAAAGTGCTTTTATACCACATTGTTTACAACCTCAGAGCATCCCACAGCACTATGCTGCCAATGACAAATTTTACAATCACCACCATTAAATAGGCAACCAGTTTGTGCACAGCAACCTCCCACAACCATCAATGAGGTGACAAGCAGATAATCCTTGGAAATAATTTGCTCTTCGGCCTGTTTCTTCCCTCAGCTCTTAGTTTGCTTTCAGATGGTATCCATAGAGATATCACACCTCATTTGTACACAACCATTGTTTTTTCACTCTGTCCATTATTACCTGTTTATATCTTTGTTGTTTAGTCTCTTCTGGCTTCCAGGTTGAAACTTTATTGCTGGAACAGCACAGCAGGTCAGGCAGCATCCAGGGAACAGGAGATTCGACGTTTCGGGCACAGGCCCTTCTTCAGGAAGGAGCACTGGCTGACAGTTAGAAATAGGAGTGTCAGAGGTTCTGCTCACCCTAGGAGCCAGCTCTGAGCAAGCTGGGTCAGTGTCATCTACTATGTACATGTAAATAAAGGGTGACTTGATGATGGGATACCAGCCTTTGTAGAGTTATTTCAAGCCCAGTCATTTTTAAAACAATTATTATAATCTGCAGCCAGACTCTTGGGACCAGTTTGTGTTAATTTGATAATTTGCTGCATTCATCAGACCAGCTACCCCCTCACTTCAACAGTCTATGATCTGCTATTCTGCATTACTCAGCCATGTGCCCAGCAGCAACCTTTTGGGTTTTATCACCTGCCATTCTGACTTGACACTCAGTACTTACACATCCATCTGTTGCTTCCTCAAATAAGGACTTCCTCGCTTTTTCATTTTGATCCTCTCTCACTCTAGCTCTATCCTGACCTTATGATGAATATTCATACCAAACAGCCCGAGAACAAGTTCCTCATTATCTCCGCTCGTTAGCTTTGCACTGCTCCACGGAGCAGCTGTCAATCGCTCAGAACACCCTCCTTCCCTTACTTGCCTTACTAGAGAGAGAGAGAGAAACAGCCCAAATTACGTACATGCCGTGTCAATAAGGAGTTTGATCAATAGAGGAAAGGGGCTAATCTATTCCCAGCCTTTAACCTAATGCCATATTAATATCCATCCTAACATATTGTAGTGGTGATGGCCTAATGGTATTATCGCTAGACGATAAATTAGGTCACCCAGTCAAGAACAAATCCCATCATGTCCGAAATCAGGGATTAAGATCAGAAGTCACGTGACACCAGGTTATAGTCCAACAGGTTTATTGAAATCACAAACGTTTGGATCTATGGCCCTTCATCGGGTCAAGTGACAAACAAACCTGTTGGACCATAACCTGGTGTCACGTGACTTCTGATCTTAATCCCTGATTTTGGACATGATGGGATTTGTTCTTGACTGGGTGACCTAATTTATCGTCTAGCGATAATACCACTTTTGATCTTGCCCATTCCAGTTCAACACCGACGCCTCCACATCAGGAATTAAGAGTCTAATGATGACCATTGCCAATTTTTGGCGAATAATCCAACTGATTCATTTTAGGGGAAGAAATCTGCCCCCTCTTATCTGGCCTGGCCTACAGGTGACTCCAGACCTACAGCAATGTGGTTGATCCATAACTGCCCTCTGGGCAATAAATTCTGGCCCAGCCAGTGAATGAATCAAAACTCCCTGATCATGATGATCAGCAAAGTCTAAGCCAGTCATAGAATCCCTATAGTGTGGAAGCTGGCTATTCAGCCCATTGAGTCCACACCGACCCTCCAAAGAGCATTCTGCCCAGACCAGCCCCTTTTCCTATCCCTGTAACCCTGCATTTTCTATGGCTAATATACATAGCCTGCACACCTCTGAACACTATGGGCAACCTAGCATGGCCAATTCACCTAACCAGCACATCTTTAGGCTATGGGAGGAAACCAGAGCACCCGGAGGTAAACTGCGCAGACACGGGGAGAATGCGCAAACTCCACACTGACAGTTGCCCAAGGCTGGGATTGAACCTTGGTCCCTGGCACTGTGAGGCAGCAGTGCTAACCACTGAGCCACCATGCCACCCAGTCTATGAAGGGCCATACAGTTAGACAGACAACTGATGGGTGACTGCGTCACTGAGAATGTGAGCTGATGACAGAGACTATGCACTCAAACCTGTAGTGACTTGCTGTTACCTCTAGGCTCAACTCTATTGATTGAGCTTGGGTCAATAAGCATATTCAAGGGTGAGATAGATAGATTTTGAATTAATGAGGGAATCAGAGGTTCTGGGGAAAAAGCAGAAAAGTAGAGTTGAGGATTGTCAGATCAGCCACGATCTCATTGAATGGTGGAATAGACCCAATGGGCTGAACGGTCTGCCTCTGCTCCTGTTTCTTGTAGTCTTATTGTAATGTTCTCCTGGCCTGTCTCCCTCTGTAAGCCTCAAGCTCATGCTGAACTCTGTTTCTCCAAACGCAATGTGACAATCTCCTCCTGTCCTGCAGTCACCTCCTTAGCAATAGCTGAGACCATAAAAATATATCCCTGAGTTTTGAACTCTCCCCACCCTAAGGAAAAAGATCTTTGCTATTCACCTATCCCCTCATGATTTTATAAACCTCCACAAGGTCACCCCTCAACTGCCTTGCTCCAGTGAGAGAAGTCCCAACCTACCCCTATAACTCAAGCCCTCCATTCCTGGTAACATCCTGGTAAATCATTTCTGAACCCTCTCCAGTTTAATAATGTCCTTCCTATAGCAGCTTGACCAGAACGGTATGCAGTGCTCCAAAAGTGACCTCACCAACATCCTGCACAACCTCAACATGGCGTCACAACTCCTTTACTCAAAGTTCTGAGCAATGAAGGCAATCGTGCTAAATTCTTTCTTAACCATCTTGCCCACCAGCATTTTCTTTCCTTTATCTCTAATTTCCAGAGTCTACAGTGTTTTGGGGAGAAAGTGAGGTCTGCAGATGCTGGAGATCAGAGCTGAAAATGTGTTGCTGGAACAGCGCAGCAGGTCAGGCAGCATCCAGGGAACAGGAGAATCGACGTTTCGGGCATAAGCCCTTCTTCAGGAATGAAGAAGGGCTTATGCCCGAAACGTCGCTTCACCTGTTTTGGTCAAATCTGGCAAGTTAGCCAAGCTTTCCTACCAACTCAGTGAGCCCCAGTCTCTGTTTCCTGGTCACTCTTTGTAACAACGCTATGTACAAATGAAATCATTCCTGTAAACATGATAAGGGTGGGTAGAAGCCTCGCTTTTAATTGACTCTCTGTTGCTCCACAATGTACAGAATCTTTTGAGCATGTAGCTAATTGTGTGAGTTGGATCATGCTTACAGTACCATACCTATTGAATCTTATTTATTCCTCACAACGGCAAAGTCTTCAGGAAGGAACATATTCTGCTGAATGACTAGACGGGATGTGATTCAAAGGTTTCACTGATATTTATTGAGTGACTCAGAGCTCCGGCTGGTGCCAGGAGGTGGGAGATGTGTAGAGTGCATCACTGCCCCCGAGGTGCACACATCGCCATGTTCACACCATCTAGAAGGACTTGGGGACTTTCCTTGTATTTATAGCACTGGATTGTGACATTTGGTTTATGACCATCTCTCCCTCTCCCTCACTCGTTCTCTCTCTCTCTCACACACACCCATACACACATACACACACTCACAGACAGATAGACACATACACACTCAAACACGGATACACACTCACGTACACTCTCCTTCACACACATTCACAGGCAGATACAGTCTTCCACACACACAGACACACACTCTTCCACACACACACCCACACACTTACTGTCCCACCCACCCACACACACACAGACACTCACACACACACAAACACACACAGACATTCACACTCTCATACACACACTCACATACACAGACACTCACACTCAGAAAACACTTACATACACACTCGTACAAACACAGACATCATATGCACACTCACTCACAGATACTCACACATGCATACACACATACATACATCATCACTCTCACCCTGATGTGAATTTAATTTCCAATAACTGGAGTGTTACAAATCAACCAGCCTCTGTATCATTTGAGGTTCAGTGAATTGGTGGGTCCAACGTTTGGAGGGCAGAGTAAGAAAGCACCTCATAAACTGAGGACAGTGGAGACAGTGACGTGCAGTAGAGAGCTCACTGGACTTAATACTCCAGAGGCCAAGACTTGTGTACTGGAGGCACAGGTTGAAATCTCACTACAGGCAAGGAACAAATCTGGAATATTAAACTAATCTCAGCTTTGATGATGAAGGCACAACTATCATGGACTGTTTAAAGACCATCTGGTTCACTTCTTTAAGGAAATCTGTCATCCTTACATAGTCTGACCTGTATGTGACTGCTAACCACCCTCTGGAATGGATAAAGTGAGGACTGCAGATGCTGGAGATCAGAGCTTAAAATGTGTTGCTGGAAAAGCGCAGCAGGTCAGGCAGCATCCAGGGAACAGGAGAATCAACGTTTCGTGCATGAGCCCTTCTTCAGGAATGAGGAAAGTGTGTCCAGCAGGCTAAGATAAAAGGTAGGGAGGAGGGACTTGGGGGAGGGGCCTTGGAAATGCGATAGGTGGAAGGAGGTCAAGGTGAGGGTGATAGGCTGGAATGCGGATGGGGCGGAGAGGTCAGGAAGAAGATTGCAGGTTAGGAAAGTGATGCTGAGTTCGAGGGATTTGACTGAGACAAGGTGGGGGGAGGGGAAATGAGGAAACTGGAGAAATCTGAGTTCATCCCTTGTGGTTGGAGGGTTCCTAGGCAGAGGATGAGGCGCTCTTCCTCCAACCATCGTGTTGCTATGGTCTGGTGATGGAGGTGTCCAAGGACCTGCATGTCCTTGGTGGAGTGGGAGGGGGAGTTAAAGTGTTGGGCTACGGGGTGGTTGGGTTGGTTGGTCCGGGTGTCCCAGAGGTGTTCTCTGAAACGTTCCGCAAGTAGGCGGCCTGTCTCCCCAATATAGAGGAGGCCACATCGGGTGCAGCGGATGCAATAAATGATGTGTTTGGAGATGCAGGTGAATTTGTGGTGGATATGGAAGGATCCCTTGGGGCCTTGGAGGGAAGTCAGGGGGGAGGTGTGGGCGCAAGTTTTGCATTTCTTGCGGTTGCAGAGGAACGTGCTGGGAGGGGAGGTTGGGTTGGTGGGGGGTGTGGACCTGGCGAGGGAGTCACGGAGGGAGTGGTCTTTTCGGAACGCTGATAAGGTAGGGGAGGGAAATATATCCCTGGTGGTGGGGTCCGTTTGGAGGTGGCGGAAATGACGACGGATGATACGATATAAATGGAGGTTGGTGGGGTGATAGGTGAGGACTAGTGGAGTTCTGTCCTGGTGGTGATCGGACGGGCGGGGCTCAAGGGCGGAGGAGCGGGAAGTGGAGGAGATGCGGTGGAGGGCATCGTAGATCACGTCTGGGGAGAAATTGCGGTCTTTGAAGAAGGAGGCCATCTGGGTTGTACGGTATTGGAACTGGTCCTCCTGGGAGCAGATACGGCGGAGACGAAGGAATTGGGAATATGGGATGGCGTTTTTACAGGGGGCAGGGTGGGAGGAGGTGTAGTCTAGGTAGCTGTGGGAGTCGGTTTATAGTAAATGTCCGTGTTGATTCGGTCGCCCGAGATAGACTATCCCACCGAACTCATCTCTGCATACCTCCCGCTGTGGACTTTATAGGGTCGATGTGGACTTGTTGGGCTGAAGGGCCTGTTTCCACACTGTAAGTAATCTAATCTAAGGGATGAACTCAGATTTCTCCAGTTTCCTCATTTCCCCTTCCCCCACCTTGTCTCAGTCAAATCCCTCGAACTCAGCACCACCTTCCTAACCTGCAATCTTCTTCCTGACCTATCCACCCCCCCCACCCCACTCCAGCCTATCACCCTCACCTTGACCTCCTTCCACCTATCGCATTTCCAACGCCCCTCCCCCAAGTCCCTCCTCCCTACCTTTTATCTTAGCCTCATTCCTGAAGAAGGGTTCATGCCCGAAATGTCGATTCTCCTGCTCCTTGGATGATGCCTGACCTGCTGCGTTTTTCCAGCAACACATTTTCAACCCTCTGAAATGGCCTAGCGAGTCACTCAGATTAGGGCAGCCAGGAATAGACCACCAATACTGGCTTCACTAGTGATGCTCACATCACATGAAGGAATAAAAAGATCTAAAAGACAGAAATAATTGGTATAGCTATTTGTCACTGTTTGGCCATAATTCATTTAATGTGGTCAACTTGATGGAGGAACACAAACTAATGAACAGTAAACCTCTTCACGTTCATAGAAAGCATTATGATACTGAGGGTTAAAAATCACACAACGCCAGGTTATAGTCCAACAGGTTTATTTGGAAACACTAGCTTTCAGAGCACTGCTCCTTCATCAGGTGGTTGTGGAGTACACAATTCTAAGACACAGAATTTATAGCAAAAGTTTACAGTGTGATGTAACTGAAATTATACATTGAAAAATACCTTGATTGTTTGTGATGAGAGACTTAACAAACAATCAAGGTATTTTTTCAATGGAAAATTTCAGTTACATCACACTGTAAACTTTTGTTATAAGTTCTCTGTGTACAATTGTGTACTCCACAATCACCTGATGAAGGAGCGGCGCTCGGAAAGCTAGTGTTTCCAAATAAACCTGTTGGACTATAACCTGGGATTATGTGATTTTTAACTTTGTACACCCCAGTCCAACACCGGCACCTCCGAATCAATACTGAGGGCATTTGCATAATAAAAGGATGTTCCAATATTATGAGGTCTTAGCACACTAGAGAAGAGTTCAGGTACTAACAGGATTTTAATGTACTGGAGCGAGGATAAGTTACTGAAACAAAAACAGAAATTGCTGGAAAAACTCCAAAGGTCTCGCAGCATCTGTGGAGTGAATTAGAATTAATGTTTCTGATCTAGTTACCTTTCTTCAGAACCGATTATAGCGAGGAAAAGGATGGCTTTTGTACAGAAGATTGGGAGGGGAAGGAGTAAATGATAGGTGGAGGTAGAGCTCAAAGAGAGAGAAACACAGTTGGATGGATAAAGGATTGAGTAAAGGTCAGTCTGGGAGAATGAACAGTTGCTAATGGACACTAATAAGAGCTGACAATAGGTTGCGTGTAATAGCAGACCATATGATGACATTGGCTTGGTATATGGGGGTTGAGGTAAGGACAAGGGAGAATGTGCCTCCAGCTCTAAAATTGTTGAACTCGGTATTGATTCCGGAAGGCTGAAGAGTTCCCAAGTGGAAAATGAGGTACTGTTCTTCCAGCTGGAATGTTGCTAAGCTACATGAGAGGTGAGTAATAATAGGATCTTTGACTCATCATTAACTGATGAATTTATTCTTGTGGCTGACAGGGCCTGACCAAAATAACAAGGATTGCACTCAAATTGTGCACCACACTGAGCACAACAGTGGTCTGTCATTATCCGGCCTGAACAGTGTAAGGCTGTGACCCTGCAAGCCTATTATAACCCACTGGCTCGCATCATCTAGGTTACAGACTGATGCAGCTCAGACGTAACTATTGGGAATTGCAAATCTCACCCTATCCCACACCCCCACCCTTTCCACATCCTTCCTCCACCCTTTACCTCGGTCATAACCTCTGCCATAGATGTAACAGTGAATGGTGAAAATGACCTGAAACCATCTTCCCCCAGCACCTCTCCCCACATCTACCCTTCCGTTGACACTCTGTCACTTTGGGTATAACCTCCAGGTCGGGACGAGAGGACCAATTGGAAGTCGGAGTGCCTGGGGACAGTGGGAGACAATCTTGAGGTAAACAAAAAGTGAAATGTTTTTGCTTAATTCACCAACAATGGCTTGTTATAAGAAACAGGTTTACAGCGTGTAGCCACTTTCAATCATCTCCAGCTCCCTCCACACCTATAGGGTTAAACCTGACACACTCAGGCATTGGAAAGGATAAAGAAAGTCAACTTCACAGGAAAGGTGAAGATTCTGGAGAAATGGAATGGTAAACAGAAATAGACTTGCTAAGGACTTGGGAGTAGAAAAACCAAGCCATTTTCAGACCACTGAGGCCCTGGTACTACGATCACCAAACCCGTACACATTTTTGACTGGGACGTGTCCCTCCCACCAGGCTGAAATCGTTAGCGGTCTTCCTGTTTGTCCTATGTAGAGTTTTGTGCAGTCCTTGCATGGGATTTTGGGACACCATCACACAAACTGGGTAATGAACTACAGCAGAAACTGAAACACCTGATCAGCGGATCCAGACACTCTATACAGTCAACATAGGAATTCTTGGACATCATCAGAAATATACACATAGACAAGGAAGAAACCATGGTCTCATTCGATGTAACGGCACTGTTCACCTCTATCGACAAAACCCTAGCCAGAGAAACAATAGCCAACCTGCTGGACATACAGAACAGACAACAGGACGGTGAACCTATCAACAAAGACGTCATTCTCAAACTACTGGACCTGTGCCTCACAACACACTTCACATGGCTCACCCATCTCTGGACTCATAGCAGAAACGGTAATGCAAAGATTAGAACAAACAGTCTTACCATAAATTTAACCCAAACTCTGGATCAGATATGTAGATGACACCTTTATAATCATTAAAAACACGGAAATAGAGAAAACACACCGGATCATCAACGCCACACCCACAGGAATCCGATTCACGAGAGAGGAAGAAAAGGACAATCAACTCCCATTCCTAGACGTGATGGTACAGAGAACACCGAACGGAGAATTCACCACAAAGGTATACAGGAAAGCCACACACACAGACCAAGTCCTAAACTACGAAAGCAACCACCCCAACACACACAAAAGAAGTTGCATCAAGACACTGTTCAAAAGGGCCACAACACACTGCAGGACACCAGAACTGCAAAAAGAGGAAGAAGAACACCTATACAATGTATTCACCAAAAACGGATACCCCCGCAATTTCATCAACAGATGCCGAAGGGAAAGACAACGGAATGAGGACATACCACAACCCAAAGGACTAGCCACACTACCATACATCAAGAGCATTTCTGAACTGACAGCCAGACTACTGCGACCACTAGGACTTATAACAGCACACAAACCAACAGCCACTCTCAGACAACAACTCACCAGAACGAACGACCCGATACCCAGCATGAGCAAAACAAATGTAGTGTCAAAAATCCCATGCAAGGACTGCACAAAACACTACATAGGACAAACAGGAAGACAGCTAACGATCCGCATCCATGAACACCAACTAGCCACGAAACGACACGACCAGCTATCCTTAGTAGCCACACACACAGGTGACAAGCAACATGAATTCGACTGGGACAACACTACTATTATAGGACAAGCCAAACAGAGAACAGCCAGGGAATTCCTAGAGGCATGGCACTCATCCACAGATTCAATCAATAAGCACATCGACCTGGACCCAATATACCGACCACTGCAGTGGACAGCTGGAACTGACAACCGGAAGCGGCAGATTCAAACCACTATAAATGCCGGAGGAAAGATCACAGAAGCGCTTCACAGGAGTCTCCCAGGCACTGAGGATGTCACCTAGACAGGGGACGAAACGTCTGCAACACAAATTCCCAGCTCGGCGAACAGAACCACAACAACGAGCACCCGAGCTACAAATCTTCTCCCAAACTTTGAATCAATTAGAGTTGTCTCAGTTACTATTACTGAGATTAATTTTCAATTAAAGATTTATTAATTGATTTTCAATTCCATCATTTGTTGCGATGGGATTTGAGCCCAAATCCCCAGATTATTACACTCAGCCTCCAGATTTCTAGTCTAGCAATATTACCACCAAACCAACACAAGTCCTCCTAACCAACCAAGGGATCCCTGAAACCCTGAGCTTTAATCTAAACTTTAATATTCACAGGAGTCCTGACTCTGAACCTCCCATCGATGAGGCACAAGTTGTGTCTGGCAGAATGCCTCACTGCCAGAACTTCCCAACAAGCACTGAGATGTAGCTTGGCTGGCGATGAGAAGGGCACTGCCTACCAGATCCTTCTGGACTCTCTGCACCATCACAGACTGCCCTCGAAGTAGCTGTATTTAGGGGGCTTGGGGAGCAGGTGAGAGACTGTTACACATCTCATTCTGGAATGTGCCTTGACAAAGAAGTTCTGGAGGGAGGTACAGTGGTCCTTGTGAAGATTTGGCCCGATCAGCTCCATGACGCAAGACTTTGTGCTCTCTGGTCTGTTCCTCAGAATGCACACTGAGAGGCTCATTAACTCAGTAAAAGACACTTTTTGGTCTGCCCGAACCTTGTTGGTTTTCCAGAGCAAGGAGTTGACCCTGACTGAGTGTTGCAGAGTGGCACATTCTAAGATCAAGCACCACATGCTAAGGGACAGTGGGAAAAGATCACAGTCTAAGATCGTTATCAGACCCTCCCTTTTCCTCAAAATTCCTCAATAGTGTCCTTTGGTTTCTGCAATTACAGAGAATGTCAAATTCCAATTCATGTTTATTTTGTTTATGTGCAAAGACTATACTATAGTATCTGTGTATTTATATAAATAACTTTTATGAATAAAGTTTTATTCCAATAGAAAAAGTTGATAGATTCTGATGATTGGTTGAATTCTGTCTTTCCTGCGCTTGGAAACATAGGAAATAGGAGGAAGAGGCCATTTGGCCCTTCATACCTGCTTTCCCCATTCAACATGAGCTTGGCTGATTATCTAGCTCCACATCCTGTTCCCGCTTTCTCCCCATATCCTTTGATCCCTTTAGCCCTAAGAACTATAATTTCTTGAAAACATGCAATATTTTGACCTCAAATGCTGCACTCTGAGATCAATGCTTGAAGCCTGAACACAAGTGTTTAACAAAAGTACACTGTAGTGTTACAAGAGGCCTGTGTTGCTAAGAAACAGTAATCACTGCAAAAACATATGGTTTATGGCTCAAGCTACATTAAGGAGCAATGGAACGTGTCAGAAAAACAGATCGATAACTGGGCTCATTCAACCTTTCCAATCAGCTTTGGGGCCAACAACAACCTACATCTATATAGTGCTTTCCACCAGGGACTTTCTGAACCAATACAAGCGCTATGTCAATGCGAAATGTTGCTGCTATGATTACATTGTACGACCTCAGGGGTTGCTACTGAAAATAGTGCATAGAAGTGGTGAACAAAACAGTGCAAAATGATTAAGAGTTGGGTGTGAGGGTTCAATTTGTGGAGTGCAAATACCCCCCTACTGGAAGAGAAAGTTGAGATGAGAGCAGAGGGAGAATTGCACATAATTCAAGAGAGAGTGAAGTGATGAGGAAACAAACTCATTGAAAGTAAGAGACCATAATTTGGGTCCTAAAGATGGTGTGTGTGTCCCACTGTAGGATCCATGAGCTGGACCATGACTCAGAGATTCTGAAATTCTTGTGGAAAGGTGTAGCATGTCCCTCAAATAAGATTCTGTTTGGCTCCCAGGGTTGCGAGGGAGTGGTCAGCGTGGTGGCCAGCACAGTTGGCAGTTCAATAGGATTCAAGTCAAAGAGCTGCACCCCGCCTCCCAACCCAGCAGGTTTCAGAGGGATTTGATGCACTTCACTAGAACAATGTAAAAGTCACATGAGTCTCTGTGATTAAGACAATTAGAGAGATCCAGTGACCTCATTCTAACCTCTCCCTCAATGAATGACCTCTGTCTGACACCAACCTCAGTGAGGGCCCTCTATCTGGTCTCTCTCTCTCAGTGAGTAACCTCTGTCTGACACCTCCCTCGATGAGAGCCCTCTATCTGACCACTCCCTCAGTGTGTGAGCTCTATTGGACATCTCCCTCAATGTGTGAGCTCTATTGGACATCTCCCTCAATGTGTCAGCGCTATTGGACATCTTCCTCAGTGTGTGAGCTCTATTGGACATCTCCCTCAGTGTGTGAGCTCTTTTGGACATCTTCCTCAGTGTGTGAGCTCTTTTGGACATCTTCCTCAGTGTGTGAGCTCTATTGGACATCGCCCTCAGTGTGTGAGTGCTACTGGACATCTCCCTCAGTGTGTCAGCGCTATTGGACATCTCTCTCAGTGTGTGAGCGCTAATGGACATCTCCCTCAGTGTGTCAGCGCTATTGGACATCTCTCTCAGTGTGTGAGCTCTATTGGACATCTTCCTCAGTGTGTGAGCTCTATTGGACATCGCCCTCAGTGTGTGAGTGCTACTGGACATCTCCCTCAGTGTGTCAGCGCTATTGGACATCTCCCTCAGTGTGTCAGCGCTATTGGACATCTCCCTCAGTGTGTGAGCACTATTGGACATCTCTCTCAGTGTGTGAGCTCTATTGAACATCTCCCTCAGTGTGTGAGCGCTATTGGACATCTCCCTCAGTGTGTGAGCTCTATTGAACATCTCCCTCAGTATGTGAGCTCTGTTGGACATCTCCCTCAGTGTGTCAGCGCTATTGGACATCCTCCCTCAGTGTGTAAGCACTATTGGGCATCTACCTCAGTGTGTGAGCACTATTGGACATCTCCCTCAGTGTGTGAGCACTATTGGATATCTCCCTCAGTGTGTGAGCGCTATTCGACATCTCCCTCAGTGTGTGAGCACTATTGGACATCTCCCTCTGTGAGTCAACGCTATTAGACATCTCCCTCAGTGTGTGAGCTCTATTGGACATCTCCCTCAGTGTGTGAGCTCAATTGGACATCTCCCTCAGTGTGTGAGCACTATTGGACATCTCCCTCTGTGAGTCAACGCTATTAGACATCTCCCTCAGTGTGTGAGCTCTATTGGACATCTCCCTCAGTGTGTCAGCGCTATTGGACATCTCCCTCAGTGTGTGAGCACTATTGGACATCTCCCTCAGTGTGTGAGCTCTATTGGACATCTCCCTCAGTGTGTGAGCTCTGTTGGACATCTCCCTCAGTGTGTGAGCTCTATTGGACATCTTCCTCAGTGTGTCAGCGCTATTGGACATCTCCCTCTGTGAGTGAGCTCTATTGGACATCCCCCTCAGTGTGTGAGCGCTATTGGACATCTCCCTCAGTGTGTGAGCGCTATTGGACATCTCCCTCAGTGTGTGAGCTCTGTTGGACATCTCCCTCAGTGTGTGAGCTCTGTTGGACATCTCCCTCAGTGTGTCAGCGCTATTGGACATCCTCCCTCAGTGTGTAAGCACTATTGGGCATCTACCTCAGTGTGTGAGCACTATTGGACATCCCCCTCAGTGTGTGAGCGCTATTGGACATCTCCCTCAGTGTGTGAGCGCTATTGGACATCTCCCTCAGTGTGTGAGTGCTACTGGACATCTCCCTCAGTGTGTGAGCACTATTCGACATCTCCCTCAGTGTGTGAGCACTATTGGACATCTCCCTCAGTGTGTGAGCACTATTGGACATCTCCCTCAGTGTGTGAGCACTAATCGACATCTCCATCAGTGTGTGAGCACTACTGGACATCTCCCTCAGTGTGTGAGCTCTATTGGACATCTCCCTCAGTGTGTGAGCACTACTGGACATCTCCCTCAGTGTGTGAGCACTACTGGACATCTCCCTCAGTGTGTGACCTCTATGTGATCTCCTTTTGTTTGCTGAGGCTAGTGCTGCCTCCTCCATGACCTGCAGCGTTTCTCACACGATGAAGGGGTTTGCTGGCCAGGTCTCCTTTTGGGAGTAAGCACACACGAAGTTTGGAGGTCATCTCATGCTGAGCCTAGACATTTGAGAATCCAGGACAACAAAAACCCATCGGTTCCATAACTGTTCACTCCAAACCTTCAGTCTCTCACGCCAACCATCCATGTCTCCCAGTTCCTTGCTCCTCCATTTCAATGATGCCTGTCTCCCAATACCCCACTCCCTCACACCACACATCCCTGTCTCCCAAGCCTTCTCTCGCTCACACCAACCATCCCTGTCGCCCAATCCACTACTCTCTCACACCAACCATCCCTGTCTCATAATTCCTCACTCCTTCACACCAACTATCCCTGTCTCCCAAACCCTCACTCCCTCACATCAACCATCCCTCTCTCCCAATCCCTCACTCCCTCACACCAACCGTCTCTGTCTCCCAATCCCTGACTCCATCACACCAACCATGTCATTATGACAACCAGTTTTATGAAATACCTACACAACAAGAGGCTTTATTTCACTGAGCAGACATTTAGTTTTGGTCATCTTTTTACATCAGCTCAAGGAGACCATCCTTCAGCAGAGAGCAGGTGGAGCAATCAACTCTGCCACCCTTACCGAGAGAGAGTCAGCTGCTGCTCCAGGATCAAAACAACTTGTACTACTCATATACTTGTAATACACTGAGAGAGCTCTGTAACACACCGATGGAACTCAGTAACACGCTGATAGAGCTCAGTGATGAACTGATATAGCTCACTAACACACTGATACAGTTCAGTAAAACATAAATATAAATCAGTAATGCACTGACAGCTCTGTGACGCCCTGATATAATTCAGTAACACACTGATATAGCTCAATAATACACTGACAGACATCAGTAACACACTGACAGAGCTCAGTGACACACTGATATAGCTCAGTAACACACTGATAGAGCTCGGTAACGCACTGATATTCCTCAGTGACACAGAAATATAATTCATCAACACACTGATATAACTCAGGAACACACTGATATAGTTCAGGAACACACTGATATAGTTCAGGAACACATTAATACAGCTCAGTAACACACTGATATAACTCAGTAACACATTGATAGTTCTCAGTTGCACACAGATATAGTTCATTAAGACAATGATGCAACTTAGGAACATACTGACAGAGCTCAGTAATACACTGACAAGAACTCAGTAACATACTGATAGAGCTCAGTAACACATTAATACAACTCAGTGACATACTGCTACAGCTAAGTCACACACTGATGTAACTCAGTAACACACTGATAGGCCTCAGTGACACACTGATGTAGCACAGTGACACACTGATGTAGCTCAGTAACACACTCAGTAAGACACTGATATCGATCAGTAACGCGCTGATATACCTAGTAACACACTGATATCAATCAGTAACACACCAATATAACTCAGTAACACACTGATATAGTTCAGTGACAAACAGATATAGTTAATTAACAAACTGATATAACTCAGTAAAAGACAGATATAGCTCGGTAACACACTGGTGGAGATCAGTAACACACTGATATAGCTCAGTGATAAACAGATATGTTTAATTAACAAACTGATATAACTTAGTAAAACACTGACAGAGCTCATTAACACACTGATATAGCCCAGTAGTATACTGATAGAGCTCAGTAACACACTGATATAGCTCAGCAACACACTGATATAGTTCGGTAATACACTGATATAGCTCAGGGACACACTGATGTAGATCAGTAACACACTGATGTAGATCAGTAACACACTGATGTAGCTCAGTAACACACTGATAGAGCTCAGTGACACACTGATATAGCTCAGTAATACACTGATATAGCTCCGTAACACACTGGTAGAGCTCAATTACACACTGATATCGGTCAGTAACACACTGATATAGATCAGTAACACACTGATGTAGCTCAGTAACACACTGATGTAGCTCAGTAACACACTGATAGAGCTCAGTAACACACTGATATAGCTCAGTAACACACTGATGTAGCTCAGTAACACACTGATGTAGCTCAGTAACACACTGATAGAGCTCAGTGACACACTGATATAGCTCAGTAATACACTGATATAGCTCCGTAACACACTGGTAGAGCTCAATTACACACTGATATCGGTCAGTAACACACTGATATAGATCAGTAACACACTGATGTAGCTCAGTAACACACTGATGTAGCTCAGTAACACACTGATAGAGCTCAGTAACACACTGATATAGCTCAGTAACACACTGATGTAGCTCAGTAACACACTGATGTAGCTCAGTAACACACTGATATAGCTCAGTAACACACTGATACAGTTCAGTAACACGCTGATGTAGCTCAGTAACAGACTGATGTAGCTCAATAACACACTGATATAGCTCAGTAACACAATGATATAGCTGAGTGACACGCTGACAGAGCTCAATTACACACTGATATAACTCAGCAGCACACTGATAGAGCTTAGTGACACGCTGATATAACTCAGTAACACACTGATAGAGCTCAGTAACACACTGATATAGCTCAGTAACACAATGATATAGCTCAGTGACACACTGATATAACTCAGTAACACACTGATAGAGCTCAGTAACACACTGATAGGCCTCAGTGGCACATTGATATAGCACAGTGATATACTGATATAGCTCGGTAACACACTGACATAGCTCAGTAACACACTGATATAGCTGAGAAACACACTGATAGGCCTCAGTGACACACTGATATAGCTCGGTAACACTCTGACATAGCTCAGTAATATTCTGATATTGGTCAGTGAAGCATTGATATCGCTCAGTAACGTACCGACATAGATCAGTAACACACTGAGAGAGCTCAGTAACACATTGATACAGCTCAGTAACACAATGAGATAGCTCAGTAACACACTGATGTAGCTCAGTAACACACTGATGTAGCTCAGTAACACACTGATATAGCTCAGTAACACACTGATACAGTTCAGTAACACGCTGATGTAGCTCAGTAACAGACTGATGTAGCTCAGTAACACACTGATATAGCTCAGTAACACAATGATATAGCTGAGTGACACGCTGACAGAGCTCAATTACACACTGATATACCTCAGTAGCACACTGATAGAGCTTAGTGACACGCTGATATAACTCAGTAACACACTGATAGAGCTCAGTAACACACTGATATAGCTCAGTAACACAATGATATAGCTCAGTAACACACTGATATAACTCAGTAACACACTGATAGAGCTCAGTAACACACTGATATAGCTCAGTAACACAATGATATAGCACAGTGACACACTGATGTAGCTCAGTAACACACTGATAGGCCTCAGTGACATACTGATATAGCTCGGTAACAAACTGATAGAGTTCTGTAATGCACTGATGTAATTCATTAACACACTGATATAGCTCAGTAACACACTGAGAGAGCTCAGTAACACACTGAGAGAGCTCAGTAACACACTGATAGTGTTCTGTAATGCACTGAAATAGCTGAGAAACACATTGATACACTTCAGTAAAGCACTGATATAACTCAGTAACACACTGATAGAGCTCAGTAACACACTGATAGGCCTCAGTGACATACTGATATAGCTCGGTAACAAACTGATAGAGTTCTGTAATGCACTGATGTAATTCATTAACACACTGATATAGCTCAGTAACACACTGAGAGAGCTCAGTAACACACTGAGAGAGCTCAGTAACACACTGATAGTGTTCTGTAATGCACTGAAATAGCTGAGAAACACATTGATACACTTCAGTAAAGCACTGATATAACTCAGTAACACACTGATAGAGCTCAGTAACACACTGATAGGCCTCAGTGGCACATTGATATAGCACAGTGATATACTGATATAGCTCGGTAACACACTGACATAGCTCAGTAACACACTGATATAGCTGAGAAACACACTGATAGGCCTCAGTGACACACTGATATAGCTCGGTAACACTCTGACATAGCTCAGTAATATTCTGATATTGGTCAGTGAAGCATTGATATCGCTCAGTAACGTACCGACATAGATCAGTAACACACTGATAGAGCTCAGTAACATACTGATATACTTCAGTAACACAGTGATAGAGCTTAGTGACACACTGATAGAGCTCAGTAACACACTGATAGAGCTCAGTAACACACTGATAGAGCTCAGTGACACACTGATAGAGCTCAGTAACACACTGATATAGCTCAGTGACAAACAGATATAGTTAAATAACAAACTGATAGAACTTAGTAAAACACTGACAGAACTCATTAACACCCTGATATAGCCCAGTAGTGCTCTGATACAGCTCAGTAACACACAGAGAGCTCAGCAACACATGGATATAGTTCAGTAATGCACTGATATAGCTCAGGGACACACTGATATAACTCAGTAACACATTGATAGAGCTCAGTAGCACACAGATTTAGTTCATTAACACAATGATACAACTCAGTGACACACTGTTACAGCCATGTCACACACTGATGTAACTCAGTAACGCACTGATTTGGCTCAGTAACACATTGATAGGCCTCAGTGACACACTGACAGAGCTCAGTGACACACTGATATAGTTCAGTAACACACTGATAGAGCTCAGTAATACACTGATATAGCTCAGTAACACACTGGTAGAGCTCAATTACACACTGATATCGGTCAGTAACACATTGATACAGCTCAGTAACACAATGAGATAGCTCAGTAACACACTGATATAGCTCAGTAACACACTGATATAGATCAGTAACACACTGATGTAGCTCAGTAACACACTGATGTAGCTCAGTAACACACTGATAGAGCTCAGTAACACACTGATATAGCTCAGTAACACACTGATATAGCTCAGTAACACACTGATGTAGCTCAGTAACACACTGATATAGCTCAGTAACACACTGATGTACTCAGTAACACGCTGATGTAGCTCAGTAAAACACTGATGTAGCTCAGTAACACACTGATATAGCTGAGTAACACAATGATATAGCTGAGTGACACGCTGACAGAGCTCAATTACACACTGATATACCTCAGTAGCACACTGATAGAGCTCAGTGACAAGCTGATATAACTCAGTAACACACTGATATAGCTCAGTAACACAATGATATAGCTCAGTAACACAATGATATAGCTCAGTGACACACTGATATAACCCAATAACATACTGATGTAGCTCAGTAACACACTGATATAGCTCAGTAAAACACTGATGTAGCTCAGTAACAGACTGATGTAGCTCAGTAACACATTGATATAGCTCAGTAACACAATGATATAGCTGAGTGACACGCTGACAGAGCTCAGTAACACACTGATATAGCTCAGTAGTACACTGATGTAGCTCAGTAACACACTGATGTAGCTCAGTAACACACTGATATAGCTCAATAACACAGTGATAGAGCTCAGTAACACACTGATAGAGCTCAGTGACACACTGATATAGCTCAGTGACACACTGATATAGCTCAGTAACACACTGATATAGCTCAGTAACACAATGATATAGCTCAGTGACACACTGATATAACCCAATAACATACTGATGTAGCTCAGTAACACACTGATATAGCTCAGTAAAACACTGATGTAGCTCAGTAACAGACTGATGTAGCTCAGTAACACAATGATATAGCTGAGTGACACGCTGACAGAGCTCAGTAACACACTGATATAGCTCAGTGACACACTGATATAGCTCAGTAGTACACTGATGTAGCTCAGTAACACACTGATGTAGCTCAGTGACACACTGATATAGCTCAATAACACAGTGATAGAGCTCAGTAACACACTGATATAGCTCAGTAACACACAGATATAGCTCAGTAACACAATGATATAGCTCAGTAACACACTGATGTAGCTCAGTAACACACAGATATAGCTCAGTAACACAATGATATAGCTCAGTAACACACTGATGTAGCTCAGTAACACACTGATATAGCTCAGTAACACACAGATATAGCTCAGTAACACAATGATATAGCTCAGTAACACACTGATGTAGCTCAGTAACACACTGATGTAGCTCAGTAACACTCTGATAGAGCTCGGTGACCCACTGATATAGCTCAGTAACACACTGATATAGCTCAGTAATACACTGATGTAGCTCAGTAACACACTGATATAGCTCAGTGACACACTGATAGAGCTCAGTAACACACTGATAGAGCTCAGTGACACACTGATGTAGCTCAGTAACACACTGATGTAGCTCAGTAACACACTGATATAGCTCAGTAATACACTGATGTAGCTCAGTAACACACTGATTTAGCTCAGTGACACACTGATAGAGCTCAGTAACACACTGATAGAGCTCAGTGACACACTGATATAGCTCAGTAACACACTGATAGAGCTCAGTGACACACTGATATAGCTCAGTAACACACTGATATAGCTCAGTGACGCACTGATAGAGCTCAGTAACACACTGATAGAGCTCAGTGACACACTGATGTAGCTCAGTAACACACTGATGTAGCTCAGTAACACACTGATAGAGCTCAGTAACACACTGATAGAGCTCAGTGACACACTGACAGAGCTCAGTAACACCCTGACATAGCCCAGTAACACACTGATATAGCTCAGTAACACACTGATATAGCTCAGTAACATACTGATATAGTTCAGGAACACATTGTTCGAGCTCAGTAACACACTGGTATAACTCAATGACGTACTGATATAGCTCAGTGACACACTGATATAACTCAGTGACACACTGATATCGCTCAGTAAGGCAATGATAGAGCTCATTAACACACTAATTCAGCTCAGTAATGCTCTGATGTAGCGCAGTAACACAGTGATATAGCTCAGCAATGCACTAATATAGCTCAGTAACACAAAGATAGAGCTCAATAACACACTGATAGAGCTCAGTAGCACACTGATAGGCCTCAGTGACACACTGATATAGCTCAGTAACACACTGACATAGCTCAGTGACACACTGACAAAGCTCAGTAACGCACTGTTATAGCTCAGCAACACACTGATAGAGATCAATAACACACTGATAGAGCTCAGTAACACACTGATAGAGCTCTGTAACACACTGATAAAGCTCAGTAACACACTGATATAGCTCAGTAACACACTGATGTACTCAGCAACACATTGATATCGCTCAGTAATGCACTGATATAGCTCAGAAATGCCCTGATATTGCTCAGAAATGCACTGAAGAGCTAGGTAACACATTGATATAACTCAGCATCACACTGATAGAGCTCAGTGACACACTGATATAGCTCAGTAACACAATGATAGGTCTCAGTGACACACTGATACAGCTCAGTGACACAGTGGCATTGCTCAGTAAAATACTAATATTGCTCAGTGAAGCATTGATATAGCTCAGTAACGCACTGACAGAGCTGAGTAACACACTGACATAGCTCAGTAACACACTGTTACAACTCAGTAACACACTGATACAACTCAGTAACACACTAATATAGCTCAGTAACACACTGATAGAGCTCAGCAACACACTGAAATAGCTCAGTAACATACTGATATAATTCAGTAACATACTGATAGACCTCAGTAACACACTGATATAACTCAATGACATACTGCTACAGCTAAGTCACATACTGGTGTAACTCAGTAACACACTGATATAGCTCAGTTACACACTGACATAGCTTAGTAACACACTGATAGGCCTCAGTGACACACTGATATAGCACAGTGACACACTGATATCACTGAGTAACACACTGATAGGCCTCAGTGACATACTGATGTAGCACAGTGACACACTGATATAGCTCAGTAACACACTGATAGGCCTCAGTGACATACTGATATAGCTCGGTAACAAACTGATAGAGTTCTGTAATGCACTGATATAATTCATTAACACACTGATATAGCTCAGTAACACACTGATATAGCTCAGTAACACACTGAGAGAGCTCAGCAACACACTGAAGAGCTCAGTAACACACTGATAGAGTTCTGTAATGCACTGATATAGCTGAGAAACACATTGATACACTTCAGTAAAGCACTGATAGGCCTCAGTGACACACTGATGTAGCACAGTGACACACTGATATAGCTCAGTAACACACTAATAGGCCTCAGTGACATACTGATATAGCTCGGTAACAAACTGATAGAGTTCTGTAATGCACTGATATAATTCATTAACACACTGATATAGCTCAGTAACACACTGAGAGAGCTCAGTAACACACTGAGAGAGCTCAGTAACACACTGATAGAGTTCTGTAATGCACTGATATAGCTGAGAAACACATTGATACACTTCAGTAAAGCACTGATATAACTCAGTAACACACTGATAGAGCTCAGTAACATACTGATATACTTCAGTAACACAGTGATAGAGCTTAGTGACACACTGATAGAGCTCAGTAACACACTGATAGAGCTCAGTAACACACTGATAGAGCTCAGTGACACACTGATAGAGCTCAGTAACACACTGATATAGCTCAGTGACAAACAGATATAGTTAAATAACAAACTGATATAACTTAGTAAAACACTGACAGAACTCATTAACACCCTGATATAGCCCAGTAGTGCTCTGATACAGCGCAGTAACACACAGAGAGCTCAGCAACACATGGATATAGTTCAGTAATGCACTGATATAGCTCAGGGACACACTGATATAACTCAGTAACACATTGATAGTGCTCAGTAGCACACAGATTTGGTTCATTAACACAATGATACAACTCAGTGACATACTGTTACAGCCATGTCACACACTGATGTAACTCAGTAACACACTGATTTGGCTCAATAACACATTGATAGGCCTCAGTGACACACTGACAGAGCTCAGTGACACACTGATATAGTTCAGTAATGCACTGATGTAGCTCAGCAACACACCGATAGAGCTCAGTAACACACTGATATAGCTCAGTAACACACTGATATAGCTTAGTAACGACCTGATATTGCTCAGAAACACACTGAAGAGCTCGGTAACGCACTGACAGAGCTCAGCAACACACTGACAGAGCTCAGCATCACACTGATAGAGTTCAGTGAAACACTGATATAGCTCAGTAACACAATGATAGGACTCAGTGACACAGTGACATAGCTCAGTAAAATACTGATATTGCTCAGTGAAGCATTGATATAGCTCAGTAACATACTGACAGAGCTCAGTAACACACTGACATAGCTCAGTAACACACTGATATAATTCATTAACACACTGATATAGCTCTGTGACGCTTTGATACAGTTCAGTAACACACTGATATAACTCAGTAACACACTGATATAGCTCAGTAACACATTGATATAGCTCAGTAACATACTGATAAAACTCAGTAACATACTGATAGAGCTCAGTAATACACTGATAGAGCTCAGTGACACACTGATAGAGCTCAGTGACACACTAATAGAGCTCAGCAACACACTGATATAGCTCAGTAACACACAATAAGCCTCAGTGACACACTGACAGAGCTCAGTAACATACTGATACAACTCAGTAAGGCAATGATAGAGCTCATTAACACACTAATCCAGCTGAGTAACGCTCTGATGTAGCTAAGTACCACAGTGATATAGCCCAGCAATGCAAAGATATAGCTCAGTGACACACTGACAGAGCTCAGTAATGATTCGGAGATGCCGGTGTTGGACTGGGGTGTACAAAGTATTACTGAGTTAGGTCAGTGTGTTACTGAGCTATATCAGTGTGTTAATGAACTATATCAATGTGTCACTGAGCTATATCAGTGTGTTACTGAGCTCTGTCAGTGTGTCACTGAGTTCTATCAGTGTGCGACTGAGCTATATCAGTGCATTATTGAACTATATTAGTGTGTTCCTGAGCTATATCAGTTTGTTTCTGAGCTCAATCAGTGTGTTACTGAGCTATATCAGTGTGTTATTGAGCTCTGACAGTGTGTTACTGAGCTATATGAATGTTTCACTGAGCTATATCAGTGTGTTACTGAACTATATCAGTGTGTTACTGAGGCCTATCAGTGTGTTACTGAGCTCTGTTAAAAATCACACAACGCCAGGTTATTGTCCAACAGGTTTAATTGGAAGCAAACTAGCTTTTGGAGCGACGCTCCTTCATCAGGTGATAGTGCAGGGCTCAATCGTAACATAGAATTTATAGCAAAAATTTACAGTGTGATGTAACTGAAATTATACATTGAAAAATTGATTGTCTGTTAAGCCTTTCATCTGTTAGAATACAGTGACAGTTTCACTTCTTTCATGTGTAAATCACAAAACCTTGTTTTTAAAGTTGCATTCTCAGGTTAGCTGTTAACAATGGTGATAGCTAGACAATATGTTGAAGGTGTTAGCCCCCTGTGTTCTCTGTCTGTGCCATGATGTTTAGATTGATTCTAATCTAAAAAGTGAGATAACAGAGTTCTACAGGAATGCATGCAGTTTTTGAGCTCAGAGTTCTACATGAATGCATGCAGTTTTTGAGCAAAGTACAATGTAACTCTGCAAGTACAAATTCAAAATATATGTGTGCATGTGGGTCTTTGTCTGTCTGTGTGTTTCTGTCTGTCTGGGGTGGGGGTTGTGAGTGTGAGAAAATGTGTGTGTGTGAGTGTGTAGTGAGTGCAGAGTGTCTTAAGTCTGTGAGGGGGTGTGTGTGTGAGTGTGGGAGTGTGTGTGTCCAAAAGGATGTGTATGGGTGTCCGTGTGCGCGCCTGTGTGTACCTGTGTCCATGTGTATGTGAGAGTGTGTGTGTGTGTAGGAATATCTGTGTGTGTGTGTGTAGTGCAATGGTGATCACCTGTAATGTGACATGAACCCAGGGTCCCGGTTGAGGCCCTCCCTATGGGTACCAAACCTAGCTATCAGCCTCTGCTCGGCCACTTTCCTCTGCTGCCTGTCCCGAAGTCCACCTTGGAGGATGGTCACCCGAAGGTCTGAGGCTGAATGTCCTGGACCACTGTAGTGTTCCCCAACTGGGAGGGAACCCTCCTGTCTGTTGATTGTTGTGCGGTGCCCATTCATCCGTTGTCGTAGCCTTTGCTCGGTTTCCCCAACGTACCATGCCTCAGGGCATCCTTGCCTGCAACGTATAAGATAGACAACGTTGGCTGAGTCACATGAGTACCTGCCATGTACAAGGTGGGAGGTGTTCCCACGTGTAATAGTGGTATCTATGTCCACAATCTGACACGTCTTGCAGCGTCCATCGTGACAGGGTTGTATGGAGTTGTCCTGAGAGCCGGGCAGTTTGCTACGAACAATGATCTGTTTGAGGTTTGGCGGTTGTTTAAAGGCAAGTAGTGGAGGTATGGGGAAGATCTTGGTGAGGTGCTCATCCTCATTGATAATGTGTTGCAGGTCATGAAGAACATGGCATAATTTTTCAGCTCCTGGGAAGTACTGAACAATGAAGGGTACCCTGTCAGTTGCAGCACGTGTCTGTCTCCTGAGGAAGTCATTACGGTTCCTTGCTGTGGCACATCGGAACTGGCGGTCGATGAGTTGAGCATCGTACCCCATTCTTGTGAGGGCATCCTTGAGTACTTCCAGGTGTCCGTTACGTTCCTCCTCATCTGAGCAGATCCGGTGTATACATAGGGCTTGTCCATAGGGAATGGCTGTTTTAATATGTTTAGGGTGGAAGCTGGAGAAGTGTAGCATTGTGAGGTTGTCTGTGGGTTTGCGGTAGAGTGTGGTGCTGAGGTGTCCAACCTTGATGGAGACGCATGTGTCCAAGAATGAGACAGACAGTCGAGAGTAGTCCATGGTAAGTTTGATGGTGAGATGAAACTTGTTGATATCACTGTGTAGTTTTATCAGTGACTCCTCGCCATGGGTCCAAAGGAAGAAAATGTCGTCAATGTACCTGGTGTACAATGTTGGTTGGAGATCCTGCATAGAGAAGAAATCTTGTTCGAACCTGTGCATAAAAATGTTGGCATATTGGGGTGCAAATTTGGTCCCCATGGCTGTTCCATGAGTCTGTATGAAGATCTGGTTGTCAAAGGTGTAGACGTTGTGATCGAGGATAAAGCGGATGAGTTGTAGGATGGTGTTTGGAGACTGGCAGTTGTTGGTGTTGAGTACTGAGGCTGTTGCCGCGATGCCATCATTGTGGGGGATGCTGGTGTAGAGTGCGGAAACAACCATTGTGACAAGGAATGTTCCCGGTTTGACTGGTCCGTGGGTGCTGAGTTTCTGTAAGAAATCCGTAGTGTCGCGACAGAAGCTAGAGATCCCCTGTACAATAGGTTTGAAGATGCCTTCCACATAGCCGGAGAGATTCTCACATAGAGTCCCATTACCTGACACGATGATAAGTCCCAGTGGCTGAGCAGAGGCTGATAGCTAAGTTCAGTACCCATAGGGAGGGTCTCAACCGGGACCTTGGGTTCATGTCACATTACAGGTGATCACCATTGCACTACACACACAGACAGATATTCCTACATACACACACACTCTCACATACACACACACACAGACGCCCACACACATCCTTTTGGACACAAACACTCCCACACTCACACATGCATCCCCTCACAACTTAAGACACTCTGCACTCACTACACACACACACACACACACACACACACACACACACTTTCTCACACTCACAACCCCCACCTCAGACAGACAAAGACCCACATGCGCACATATATTTTGTGGGGGGAATTTGTACTTGCAGAGTTACATTGTACTTTGCTCAAAAACTGCATGCATTCATGTAGAACTCTGAGCTCAAAAACTGCATGCATTCCTGTAGAACTCTGTTATCTGACTTTTTAGATTAGAATCAATCTAAACACCATGGCATAGACAGAGAACACAGGGGTCCAACACCTTCAACATATTAGGAGGAAGTGAGGACTGCAGATGCTGGAGATCAGAGCTGAAAATGTGTTGCTGGAAAAGCACAGCAGGTTAGGCAGCATCCAAGGAGCAGGACAATCAACGTTTCGGGCATGAACCCTTCTTCAGGAATCCTTCTTCAGGAATTTGATTCCTGAGGAAGGGCTTATGCCCGAAACATCGATTCTCCTGCTCCTTGGATGCTGCCTGACCTGCTGCGCTTTTCCAGCAACACATTTTCAGCACCTTCAACATATTGTCTAGTTATCACCATTGTTAACAGCTAACCCGAGAATGCAACTTTAAAAACAAGGTTTTGTGATTTACACATGAAAGAAGTGAAACTGTCACTGTATTCTAACAGATGAAAGGCTTAACAGACAATCAATTTTTCAATGTATAATTTCAGTTACATCACACTGTAAATTTTTGCTATAAATTCTGTGTTACGATCGAGCCCTCCACTATCACCTGATGAAGGAGCGTCGCTCCGAAAGCTAGTGTGCTTCCAATTAAACCTGTTGGACTATAACCTGGTGTTGTGTGATTTTTAACAGAGCTCAGTAACACACTGATAGGCCTCAGTAACACACTGATAGGCCTCAATGACAAACTGATAGACCTCAGTGGCACACTGATATAGTTCAGTAACACACCGATATAGCTCAGTGAAGCATTCATATAGCTCAGTAACACACTGTCAGAGCTCAATAACACACTGATATAGCTCAGTAACACACTGATTGAGCTCAGAAACAAACTGATATAGCTCAGGAACACACTGATATAGTTCAATAATGCACTGATATAGCTCAGTCGCACACTGATAGAACTCAGTGACACACTGACAGAGCTCAGTAACACACTGATATAGCTCAGTGACACACTGATATAGTTCATTAACACACTGATATAGCTCAGTAACACACTGACCTAACTCAGTAATACTTCGATAGTGCTCAGTAGCACACAGATATAGTTCATTAACACATTGAAACAACTCAGTAACACACTGATATAGCTCAGTAACACACTGACCTGGCTCTGTAACACACTGATTATCGATCAGTAACGCATTGACATAGCTCAGTAACTCATTGATATAGCTCAGTAACACTCTGATATAGCTCAGTAACACAATTTCATTAACACACTGATGTAGCTCAGTAACACACTGGTAGAGGTCAGTCACACACTGATATAACTTTAACATAATGATAGACCTCACTAACACACTGATACAGCTCAGTAATGGACTAATAGAACTCTGTAACACACTGATATAGCGCGGTAACACACTGATGTAACTCGGTAACACGCTGATATAGCTCAGTAACACACTGATAGAGCTCAGTAACACTGATATAGCTCAATAACACATGTTAGAACTCAGTAGCACACTGATATAGTTCATTAACACACTGATAGAGCTCAATAATATACTGATATAGCTCAGTAACACACTGGTGGAGGTCAGAAACACACTGATATAACTCTAACATAATGATAGTCCTCAGTAACACACTGATGTAGCTCAGTAACACACTGATGTAGCTCAGTAACATACTGATGTAGCTCAGTAACACACTGGTAGAGGTCAGTAACACACTGAATAGCTCAATAACACACTGATGTAGCTCAGTACCACACTGATATAGCTCAGTAACACACTGATATAGCTCAGTAACACACTGATGTAGCTCAGTAACAGACTGATGTAGCTCAGTAACACACTGATGTAGCTCAGTAACACACTGATGTAGCTCAGAAACACACTGATGTAGCTCAGTAACATACTGATGTAGCTCAGTAACACACTGGTAGAGGTCAGTAACACACTGAATAGCTCAATAACACACTGATGTAGCTCAGTACCACACTGATACAGCTCAGTAACACACTGATGTAGCTCAGTAACACACTGATAGAGCTCAGTAACACACTGATGTAGCTCAGTAACATACTGATGTAGCTCAGTAACACACTGGTAGAGGTCAGTAACACACTGAATAGCTCAATAACACACTGATGTAGCTCAGTACCACACTGATATAACTCAAGAACACACTGATATAGCTCAGTAACAAACTGATATAGCTCAGTAACACACTGATAGAGCTCAGTAACACAATGTTAGAACTCAGTAACACACTGATATAGTTCATAAATGCACTGATGTAACTCAGTAACACATTGATAGAGCTCAATGATACACTGATATAGCTCAGTAACACACTGATGTAGCTCAGTAACACACTGATAGAGCTCAGTAACACACTGATAGAGCTCAGTAACACACTGATAGAGCTCAGTAACACACTGATATAGCTCATTAACACACTGATAGAGCTCAGTAACACACTGATAGAGCTCAGTAACACACTGATATAGCCCGGTAACACACTGATATAGCCCGGTAACACACTGATAGAACTCAGTAACACACTGATGTAACTCAGTAACATACTGATATAGCCCGGTAACACACTGATAGAACTCAGTAACACACTGATATAGCCCGGTAACATACTGATAGAGCTCAGTAACACACTGATGTAACTCAGTAACATAATGATATAGCTCGGTAACACACTGATAGAACTCAGTAACACACTGATCGAGCTCAGTAACACACTGATAGAGCTCAGTGACACATTAATAGTTCTCACTGACACACTGATAGTTCTCACTGACACACTGATAGTTCTCACTGACACACTAATGTACCTCAGTCACACACTGATACAGCTCAGTAACACACTCATAGAGGTCAGTAACACACTGATATAACACAGTAACATGATATAGCTCAGTGACACTCTGATATAGCACAGTAACACAATGTTAGACCTCAATAACACACTGATATAGTTCATTAACACACTGATGTAACTCAGTAACACACTGATAGAGCTCAAAATACACTGACAGAGCTCAGTAACACACTGGTAGAGGTCAGTAACACACTGATATAACTCTAACATAATGATAGACCTCAGCAACACACTGATATAGCTTAGTAATGGACGAATAGAACTCAGTAAGACACTGATATAGCCCAGTAACACACTAATGCACCTCAGTCACACACTGATACTGCTCAGTAATACACTGATACTGCTCAGCAACACAATGATAGAGGCCAGCATTACACTGATAGAGCTCAATAATACACAGATATAGCTCAGTGACACCCTGATATAGTTAATTAACAACTGATTTAACTCAGGAACACACTGATATAGCTCAGTAACACTCTGATGTAGCTCAGTAACACGTTAGAACTCAGTAACACACTGATATAGTTCAGTAACACACTGATGTAGCTCTGTAACACACTGATACAGCTCAGTAACAAACTGGTGTAGCCCAGTAACGCACTGATATAGCTAGTAACACACTGATGTAGCTCAGTAACACACCTGATGGAGCTCAGTAACACACTGATGGAGCTCAGTAACACACTGATATAGCTCAATGACACACTGATATAGCTAGTAACACACTGATGTAGCTCAGTAACACACTGATGGAGCTCAGTAACATACTGATGGAGCTCAGTAACACACTGATATAGCTCAATGACACACTGATATAGCTCAGTAACACACTGATATAGCTCAGTTACACACTGATGTAGCTCAGTGACACACTGATGTAGCTCAGTAACACACTGATGTAGCTCAGTAACACACTGAGAAAGCTCAATGACACACTGATGTAGCTCAGTAACACACTGATATCGCTCAGTAACACACTGATATAGTTCAGTAACACACTGATGTAGCTCAGTAACACACTGATGTAACTCAGTAAAACATAGATATAGCTCAATGACACACTGATTTAGCCCAGTAACATACTGATATAGCTCAGTAACACACTGATGTAGCTCAGTAACACACTGGTATAGCCCAATAACACACTGATGTAGCCCAGTAACACACTGATGTAGCTCAGTAACACACTGATATAGCTCAATGACACACTGATATAGCTCAGTAACACATTGATATAGCTCAGTGACACACTGATATAGCTCAGTAACACACTGATGTAGCTCAGTAACACGCTGATATAGCCCAGTAACACACTGATGTAGCCCAGTAACATACTGATATAGCTCAGTAAAACACTGATGCAGCTCTGTAACACACTGATATAGCTCAGTAACAAACTGGTGTAGCCCAGTAACGCACTGATATAGCTCAGTAACACACTGATATAGCTCAGTAACACACTGATGGAGCTCAGTAACTCACTGATGCAGCTCAGTAAAACACTGATATAGCTCAATGACACACTGATGTAGCCCAGTTACATACTGATATAGCTCAGTAACACACTAATGTAGCTCAGTAACACACTGATATAGCACAGTAACACAATGATGTAGCCCAGTAACGCACTGATATAGCTCAGTAACACACTGATGTAGCTCAGTAACACACTGCTGGAGCTCAGTAAACACTGATGGAGCTCAGTAACACACTGATGAAGCTCAGTAACACACTGATATAGCTCAATGACACACTGATATAGCTCAGTAACACACTGATATAGCTCAGTTACACACTGATGTAGCTCAGTAACTCATAGATGTAGCTCAATAACACACTGATATAGCTCAGTGACACACTGATGTAGCTCAGAAACACACTGATATAGCTCAGTAACACCCTGATATAGCTCAGTAACACATTGATATAGCTCAGTAACACATTGATATAGCTCAGTAACACACTGATATAGCTCAGTTACACACTGATGTAGCTCAGTAACTCATAGATGTAGCTCAATAACACACTGATATAGCTCAGTGACACACTGATGTAGCTCAGTAACACACTGATGTAGCTCAGTAACACACTGATATAGCTCAATGACACACTGATGTAGCTCAGTAACACACTGAAATAGCTCAGTAACTCACTGATGTAGCTCAGTAACACACTGATATAGCCCAGTAACACACTGATGTAGCCCAGTAACACACTGATGTAGCCCAGTAACACACTGATGTAGCCCAGTAAGACACTGATGTAGCTCAATGACACACTGATTTAGCCCAGTAACATACTGATATAGCTCAGTAACACCCTGATATAGCTCAGTAACAAATTGATATAGCTCAGTAACACATTGATATAGCTCAGTAACACATTGATATAGCTCAGTGACTCACTGATGTAGCTCAGTAACACACTGATGGAGCTCAGTAACACCCAGATATAGCTCAGTAACACGCTGATGGAGCTCAGTAACACACTGCTGTTGCTCAGTAACACACTGATGTAGCTCAATGACACACTGATATAGCTCAGTAACACACTGATATAGCTCTGTTACACACTGATGTAGCTCAGTAACACACTGATAGAGCTCAGTAACACACTGATGGAGCTCAGTAACACACTGATATAGCTCAATGACACACTGATATAGCTCAGTAACACACTGATATAGCTCAGTTACACACTGATGTAGCTCAGTAACACACTGATAGAGCTCAGTAACACACTGATAGAGCTCAGCAACACACTGCTGTTGCTCAGTAACACACTGATATAGCTCAGTTACACACTGATGTAGCTCAGTAACACACTGATAGAGCTCAGTAACACACTGATGGAGCTCAGTAACACACTGATATAGCTCAATGACACACTGATATAGCTCAGTAACACACTGATATAGCTCAGTTACACACTGATGTAGCTCAGTAACACACTGATAGAGCTCCGTAACACACTGATATAGCTCAGTAACACACTGATAGAGCTCAGTAACACACTGATATAGCTCAGTGACACACTGATACAGCTAAGTAACACACTGATATAGCTCTGTTACACACTGATATAGCTCAGTGACACACTGATATAGCTCAGTAACACACTGATATAGCTCAATGACACAATGATATAGCTCAGTAACACACTGATATAGCTCAGTTACACACTGATGTAGCTCAGTTACACACTGATGTAGCTCAGTAACACACTGATAGAGCTCAGTAACACACTGCTGTTGCTCAGTAACACACTGATGTAGCTCAATGACTCACTGATATAGCTCAGTAACACACTGATATAGCTCAGTTACACACTGATGTAGCTCAGTAACACACTGATATAGCTCAGTTACTCAATGATGTAGCTCAGTAACACACTGATATAGCTCAGTTAGACACTGATGTAGCTCAGTGACACACTGATGTAGCTCAGTAACACACTGATATAGCTCAGTGACACATTGATATAGCTCAGTAACACACTGATATAGCTCTGTAACACACTGATATAGCACAGTAACACACTGATGTAGCTCAGTGACACACTGATGTAGCTCAGAAACACACTGATATAGCTCAGTAACACATTGATATAGCTCAGTAACACATTGATATAGCACAGTAACACATTGATATAGCTCAGTGACACACTGATGTAGCTCAGTAACACACCGATGTAGCTCAGTAACACCCTGATATAGCTCAGTAACACACTGATGTAGCTCAGTAACACACTGATGTAGCTTAGTAACACGCTGATACAGCTCAGTAACAAACTGGTGTAGCCCAGTAACACACTGATGTAGCCCAGTAACACACTGATGTAGCTCTGTAACACACTGATACAGCTCAGTAACAAACTGGTGTAGCCCAGTAACGCACTGATATAGCTCAGTAACACACTGATGTAGCTCAGTAACACACTGATGGAGCTCAGTAACACACTGATGGAGTTCAGTAACACACTGATTTAGCTCAATGACACACTGATATAGCTCAGTAACACACTGATATAGCTCAGTTACACACTGATGTAGCTCAGTGACACACTGCTGTAGCTCAGTAACACACTGATGTAGCTCAGTAACACACTGATATAGCTCAATGACACACTGATGTAGCTCAGTAACACACTGATATCGCTCAGTAACACACTGATATAGTTCAGTAACACACTGATGTAGCTCAGTAACTCACTGATGTAACTCAGTAAAACATAGATATAGCTCAATGACACACTGATGTAGCTCAGTAACACACTGATATAGCTCAGTTACACACTCATGTAGCTGAGTAACTCACTGATATAGCTCAGTAACACACTGATATAGCTCAATGACACACTGATGTAGCTCAGTTACACACTGATATAGCTCAATGACACACTGATATAGCTCAGTAACACACTGATGTAGCTCAGTAACACACTGATGTAGCTCAGTAACACACTGATATAGCCCAGTAACACACTGATGTAGCTCAGTAACACACTGATGGAGCTCAGTAACACACTGATGGAGCTCAGTAACACACTGATATAGCTCAGTAACACACTGATATAGCTCAATGACACACTGATGTAGCTCAGTAACACACTGATATAGCTCAGTTACACACTGATATAGCTCAATGACACACTGATGTAGCTCAGTAACACACTGATATAGCTCAGTTACACACTCATGTAGCTGAGTAACTCACTGATATAGCTCAATAACACACAGATATAGCTCAGTAACTCATAGATGTAGCTCAATAACACACTGATATAGCTCAGTTACACACTGATATAGCTCAATGACACACTGATGTAGCTCAGTAACACACTGATGTAGCTCAGTAACACACTGATATAGCTCAGTTACACACTGATGTAGCTCAGTAACTCATAGATGTAGCTCAGAAACACACAGATATAGCTCAATGACACACTGATGTAGCTCAGTAACACATTGATATAGCCCAGTAACACACTGATGTAGCCCAGTAACACACTGATGTAGCTCAGTAACACACTGATATAGCTCAATGACACACTGATATAGCTCAGTAACACACTGATGTCGCTCAGTCACACACTGATGTAGCTCAGTAACACACTGATATAGCCCAGTAACACACTGATGTAGCTCAGTAACACACTGATGGAGCTCAGTAACACACTGATGGAGCTCAATAACACACTGATTTAGCTCAGTAACACACTGATATAGCTCAATAACACACTGATGTAGCTCAGTAACACATTGATATAGCTCAATGACACACTGATAGAGCTCAGTAACACACTGATATAGCTCAGTAACACACTGATATAGCTCATTAACACACTGATAGAGCTCAGTAACACACTGATAGAGCTCAGTAACACACTGATAGAGCTCAGTAACACACTGATATAGCTCAGTAACACACTGATATAGCTCATTAACACACTGATAGAGCTCAGTAACACACTGATAGAGCTCAGTAACACACTGATATAGCCCGGTAACACACTGATATAGCCCGGTAACACACTGATATAGCCCGGTAACACACTGATAGAACTCAGTAACACACTGATGTAACTCAGTAACATACTGATATAGCCCGGTAACACACTGATAGAACTCAGTAACACACTGATATAGCCCGGTAACATACTGATAGCGCTCAGTAACACACTGATGTAACTCAGTAACATAATGATATAGCTCGGTAACACACTGATAGAACTCAGTAACACACTGATCGAGCTCAGTAACACACTGATAGAGCTCAGTGACACATTAATAGTTCTCACTGACACACTGATAGTTCTCACTGACACACTGATAGTTCTCACTGACACACTAATGTACCTCAGTCACACACTGATACAGCTCAGTAACACACTCATAGAGGTCAGTAACACACTGATATAACACAGTAACATGATATAGCTCAGTGACACACTGATATAGCTCAGTGACACTCTGATATAGCACAGTAACACAATGTTAGACCTCAATAACACACTGATATAGTTCATTAACACACTGATGTAACTCAGTAACACACTGATAGAGCTCAAAATACACTGACAGAGCTCAGTAACACACTGGTAGAGGTCAGTAACACACTGATATAACTCTAACATAATGATAGACCTCAGCAACACACTGATATAGCTTAGTAATGGACGAATAGAACTCAGTAAGACACTGATATAGCCCAGTAACACACTAATGCACCTCAGTCACACACTGATACTGCTCAGTAATACACTGATACTGCTCAGCAACACAATGATAGAGGCCAGCATTACACTGATAGAGCTCAATAATACACAGATATAGCTCAGTGACACCCTGATATAGTTAATTAACAACTGATTTAACTCAGGAACACACTGATATAGCTCAGTAACACTCTGATGTAGCTCAGTAACACGTTAGAACTCAGTAACACACTGATATAGTTCAGTAACACACTGATGTAGCTCTGTAACACACTGATACAGCTCAGTAACAAACTGGTGTAGCCCAGTAACGCACTGATATAGCTAGTAACACACTGATGTAGCTCAGTAACACACCTGATGGAGCTCAGTAACACACTGATGGAGCTCAGTAACACACTGATATAGCTCAATGACACACTGATATAGCTCAGTAACACACTGATATAGCTCAGTTACACACTGATGTAGCTCAGTGACACACTGATGTAGCTCAGTAACACACTGATGTAGCTCAGTAACACACTGAGAAAGCTCAATGACACACTGATGTAGCTCAGTAACACACTGATATCGCTCAGTAACACACTGATATAGTTCAGTAACACACTGATGTAGCTCAGTAACACACTGATGTAACTCAGTAAAACATAGATATAGCTCAATGACACACTGATTTAGCCCAGTAACATACTGATATAGCTCAGTAACACACTGATGTAGCTCAGTAACACACTGGTATAGCCCAGTAACACACTGATGTAGCCCAGTAACACACTGATGTAGCTCAGTAACACACTGATATAGCTCAATGACACACTGATATAGCTCAGTAACACATTGATATAGCTCAGTGACACACTGATATAGCTCAGTAACACACTGATGTAGCTCAGTAACACACTGATGTAGCTCAGTAACACGCTGATATAGCCCAGTAACACACTGATGTAGCCCAGTAACATACTGATATAGCTCAGTAAAACACTGATGCAGCTCTGTAACACACTGATATAGCTCAGTAACAAACTGGTGTAGCCCAGTAACGCACTGATATAGCTCAGTAACACACTGATATAGCTCAGTAACACACTGATGGAGCTCAGTAACACACTGATGCAGCTCAGTAAAACACTGATATAGCTCAATGACACACTGATGTAGCCCAGTTACATACTGATATAGCTCAGTAACACACTAATGTAGCTCAGTAACACACTGATATAGCACAGTAACACAATGATGTAGCCCAGTAACGCACTGATATAGCTCAGTAACACACTGATGTAGCTCAGTAACACACTGCTGGAGCTCAGTAAACACTGATGGAGCTCAGTAACACACTGATGAAGCTCAGTAACACACTGATATAGCTCAATGACACACTGATATAGCTCAGTAACACACTGATATAGCTCAGTTACACACTGATGTAGCTCAGTAACTCATAGATGTAGCTCAATAACACACTGATATAGCTCAGTGACACACTGATGTAGCTCAGAAACACACTGATATAGCTCAGTAACACCCTGATATAGCTCAGTAACACATTGATATAGCTCAGTAACACATTGATATAGCTCAGTAACACATTGATATAGCTCAATGACTCACTGATGTAGCTCAGTAACACACCAATGTAGCTCAGTAACACCCTGATATAGCTCAGTAACACACTGATGTAGCTCAGTAACACACTGATGTAGCTCAGTAACACGCTGATATAGCCCAGTAACATACTGATGTAGCCCAGTAACACACTGATGTAGCTCTGTAACACACTGATACAGCTCAGTAACAAACTGGTGTAGCCCAGTAACGCACTGATATAGCTCAGTAACACACTGATGTAGCTCAGTAACACACTGCTGGAGCTCAGTAAACACTGATGGAGCTCAGTAACACACTGATGAAGCTCAGTAACACACTGATATAGCTCAATGACACACTGATATAGCTCAGTAACACACTGATATAGCTCAGTTACACACTGATGTAGCTCAGTAACTCATAGATGTAGCTCAATAACACACTGATATAGCTCAGTGACACACTGATGTAGCTCAGTAACACACTGATGTAGCTCAGTAACACACTGATATAGCTCAATGACACACTGATGTAGCTCAGTAACACACTGAAATAGCTCAGTAACTCACTGATTTAGCTCAGTAACACACTGATATAGCCCAGTAACACACTGATGTAGCCCAGTAACACACTGATGTAGCCCAGTAACACACTGATGTAGCCCAGTAAGACACTGATGTAGCTCAATGACACACTGATTTAGCCCAGTAACATACTGATATAGCTCAGTAACACCCTGATATAGCTCAGTAACAAATTGATATAGCTCAGTAACACATTGATATAGCTCAATAACACATTGATATAGCTCAGTGATTCACTGATGTAGCTCAGTAACACACTGATGTAGCTCAGTAACACCCTGATATAGCTCAGTAACACACTGATGGAGCTCAGTAACACCCAGATATAGCTCAGTAACACGCTGATGGAGCTCAGTAACACACTGCTGTTGCTCAGTAACACACTGATGTAGCTCAATGACACACTGATATAGCTCAGTAACACACTGATATAGCTCTGTTACACACTGATGTAGCTCAGTAACACACTGATAGAGCTCAGTAACACACTGATATAGCTCAGTGACACACTGATATAGCTCAGTAACACACTGATATAGCTCTGTAACACACTGATATAGCACAGTAACACACTGATGTAGCTCTGTTACACACTGATGTAGCTCAGAAACACACTGATATAGTTCAGTAACACATTGATATAGCTCAGTAACACATTGATATAGCACAGTAACACATTGATATAGCTCAGTGACACACTGATGTAGCTCAGTAACACACCGATGTAGCTCAGTAACACCCTGATATAGCTCAGTAACACACTGATGTAGCTCAGTAACACACTGATGTAGCTTAGTAACACGCTGATACAGCTCAGTAACAAACTGGTGTAGCCCAGTAACACACTGATGTAGCCCAGTAACACACTGATGTAGCTCTGTAACACACTGATACAGCTCAGTAACAAACTGGTGTAGCTCAGTAACACACTGATGGAGCTCAGTAACACACTGATGGAGTTCAGTAACGCACTGACATAGCTCAGTAACACACTGATGTAGCTCAGTAACACACTGATATAGCTCAGTAACACACTGATATAGCTCAGTAACTCATAGATGTAGCTCAGTAACACACTGATGTAGCTCAGTAACACACTGATATAGCTCAGTTACACACTCATGTAGCTGAGTAACTCACTGATATAGCTCAGTAACACACTGATATAGCTCAGTAACTCATAGATGTAGCTCAATAACACACTGATATAGCTCAGTTAGACACTGATGTAGCTCAGTGACACACTGATGTAGCTCAGTAACACACTGATATAGCTCAGTTACACACTGATGTAGCTCAGTGACACACTGCTGTAGCTCAGTAACACACTGATGTAGCTCAGTAACACACTGATATAGCTCAGTTACACACTGATGTAGCTCAGTAACACACTGATATAGCTCAGTTACACACTGCTGTAGCTCAGTGACACACTGCTGTAGCTCAGTAACACACTGATGTAGCTCAGTAACACACTGATATAGCTCAGTGACACACTGATGTAGCTCAGTAACACACTGATGTAGCTCAGTAACACACTGATATAGCTCAATGACACACTGATGTAGCTCAGTAACACACTGATATCGCTCAGTAACACACTGATATAGTTCAGTAACACACTGATGTAGCTCAGTAACTCACTGATGTAACTCAGTAAAACAGATATAGCTGAATGACACACTGATGTAGCTCAGTAACACACTGATATAGCTCAGTCACACACTCATGTAGCTGAGTAACTCACTGATATAGCTCAGTAACACACTGATATAGCTCAATGACACACTGATGTAGCTCAGTTACACACTGATATAGCTCAATGACAAACTGATATAGCTCAGTAACACACTGATGTAGCTCAGTAACACATTGATGTAGCTCAGTAACACACTGATATAGCCCAGTAACACACTGATGTAGCTCAGTAACACACTGATGGAGCTCAGTAACACACTGATGGAGCTCAGTAACACACTGATTTAGCTCAGTAACACACTGATATAGCTCAATGACACACTGATGTAGCTCAGTAACACACTGATATAGCTCAGTTACACACTGATATAGCTCAATGACACACTGATGTAGCTCAGTTACACACTCATGTAGCTGAGTAACTCACTGATATAGCTCAGTAACACACTGATATAGCTCAGTAACTCATAGATGTAGCTCAATAACACACTGATATAGCTCAGTTAGACACTGATGTAGCTCAGTGACACACTGATGTAGCTCAGTAACACACTGATATAGCTCAGTTAC
Organism: Chiloscyllium plagiosum; assembly: GCF_037043375.1. NCBI lineage: Eukaryota > Metazoa > Chordata > Chondrichthyes > Orectolobiformes > Hemiscylliidae > Chiloscyllium > Chiloscyllium plagiosum. Next base: position 70,641,827 of record NW_028270157.1, read on the forward strand.
ACACTGATGTAGCTCAGTGACACACTGCTGTAGCTCAGTAACACACTGATGTAGCTCAGTAACACACTGATATAGCTCAGTTACACACTGATGTAGCTCAGTAACACACTGATATAGCTCAGTTACACACTGCTGTAGCTCAGTGACACACTGCTGTAGCTCAGTAACACACTGATGTAGCTCAGTAACACACTGATATAGCTCAGTGACACACTGATGTAGCTCAGTAACACACTGATGTAGCTCAGTAACACACTGATATAGCTCAATGACACACTGATGTAGCTCAGTAACACACTGATATCGCTCAGTAACACACTGATATAGTTCAGTAACACACTGATGTAGCTCAGTAACTCACTGATGTAACTCAGTAAAACAGATATAGCTGAATGACACACTGATGTAGCTCAGTAACACACTGATATAGCTCAGTCACACACTCATGTAGCTGAGTAACTCACTGATATAGCTCAGTAACACACTGATATAGCTCAATGACACACTGATGTAGCTCAGTTACACACTGATATAGCTCAATGACAAACTGATATAGCTCAGTAACACACTGATGTAGCTCAGTAACACATTGATGTAGCTCAGTAACACACTGATATAGCCCAGTAACACACTGATGTAGCTCAGTAACACACTGATGGAGCTCAGTAACACACTGATGGAGCTCAGTAACACACTGATTTAGCTCAGTAACACACTGATATAGCTCAATGACACACTGATGTAGCTCAGTAACACACTGATATAGCTCAGTTACACACTGATATAGCTCAATGACACACTGATGTAGCTCAGTAACACACTGATATAGCTCAGTTACACACTCATGTAGCTGAGTAACTCACTGATATAGCTCAGTAACACACAGATATAGCTCAGTAACTCATAGATGTAGCTCAATAACACACTGATATAGCTCAGTTACACACTGATATAGCTCAATGACACACTGATGTAGCTCAGTAACACACTGATGTAGCTCAGTAACACACTGATATAGCTCAGTTACACACTGATGTAGCTCAGTAACTCATAGATGTAGCTCAGAAACACACAGATATAGCTCAATGACACACTGATGTAGCTCAGTAACACATTGATATAGCCCAGTAACACACTGATGTAGCCCAGTAACACACTGATGTAGCTCAGTAACACACTGATATAGCTCAATGACACACTGATATAGCTCAGTAACACACTGATGTCGCTCAGTCACACACTGATGTAGCTCAGTAACACACTAATATAGCCCAGTAACACACTGATGTAGCTCAGTAACACACTGATGGAGCTCAGTAACACACTGATGGAGCTCAATAACACACTGATTTAGCTCAGTAACACACTGATATAGCTCAATAACACACTGATGTAGCTCAGTAACACATTGATATAGCTCAATGACACACTGATGTAGCTCAGTTACACACTGATATAGTTCAATGACACACTGATGTAGCTCAGTAACACACTGATATAGCTCAGTTACACACTCATGTAGCTGAGTAACCCACTGATATAGCTCAGTAACACACTGATGTAGCTCAGTAACACACTGATGTAGCTCAGTAACACACTGATATAGCTCAGTTACACACTCATGTAGCTCAGTAATACACTGATGGAGCTCAGGAACACACTGATGTAGCTCAGTGACACACTGATATAGCTCAGTAACACACTGATGTAGCTCAGTAACACACTGATATAGCTCAGTTACACACTCATGTAGCTGAGTAACTCACTGATATAGCTCAGTAACACACTGATATAGCTCAGTAACACACTGATGGAGCTCAGTAACACAATGATGTAGCTCAGTAACACGCTGATGGAGCTCAGTAACACACTGATATAGCTCAGTAACACACTAATGTAGCTCAGTAACACACTGATGGAGCTCAGTAACACACTGATGTAGCTCAGTTACACACTGATGTAGCTCAATGACACACTGATGTAGCTCAGTAACACACTGATATAGCTCAGTTACACACTCATGTAGCTGAGTAACTCACTGATATAGCTCAGTAACACACTGATGTAGCTCAGTAACACACTGATATAGCTCAGTTACACACTCATGTAGCTGAGTAACTCACTGATATAGCTCAGTAACACACTGATATAGCTCAGTAACTCATAGATGTAGCTCAATAACACACTGATATAGCTCAGTTAGACACTGATGTAGCTCAGTGACACACTGATGTAGCTCAGTAACACACTGATGTAGCTCAGTAACACTGATAGAGCTCAGTAACACACTGATATAGCTCAGTTACACACTGATGTAGCTCAGTAACTCAGATGTAGCTCAGTAACACACAGATATAGCTCAATGACACACTGATGTAGCTCAGTAACACACTGATATAGCTCAGTGACACACTGACTTAGCTCAGTTACACACTAATGTAGCTCAGTGACACACTAATGTTGCTCAGTTACACACTGATTTAGCTCAGTTACACAATGATACAGCTCAGTGACACAACTGACATAGCTCAGAAACACACTGATATAGCTCAGTAACACACTGATGTAGCTCAGTCATGCACTGATATAAGTCAGTGATTAGATTAGATTAGATGAGATTCACATACTGATGTTGAACAGTGGCACATTGCTGCTGCTCAGTAACAAACTGTTATAGTTCTGCAAAGCACTGATATAGTTCAGTAACATGCTGATATAACTCAGTAACGCACTGAGATACCTCAGTGACGTTCTGATATAGCTCCTTATCACACTGACATAGCTCAGTAACACACTGATATAGCTTAGTAACACACTGATATAGCACAGTGACACACTGATTTAGATCACTAACACACTAATATAGCTCAGTGACACACTGATATAGCTCAGTAATGCACTGATAGACTTCAGTAACACACAGATACAGTTCATTAACACACTGATACAGCTCAGTAAGGCAATGATATGGCTCAGTAATACTCTAATATAGTGCAGTAATGCACTAATATAGCTCAGTAACACAGTGGTGAAGCTCAGTGACACACTGATAGAACTCAGTCACAGACTGAGTTCTATCACAGACCTCAGTAACATACTGATGGATCTCAGTAACACACTGAAATGGCTGAGTCACACACTGATAACGCTGCGTAATGCCCTGATATAACTGAGTGACAGAATGAACTAGCTCAGTCACACACTGATGCTGCTCAGTAACACACTGATGTAGCTCAGTAACACACAAATATAGACAATAAAGAATAGGTGCAGGAGTAGGCCATTCTACCATTCGAGCCAGCACCACCATTCATTATGATCATGGCTGATCATCCTCAATCAGTATCCTGTTCCTGCCTTATCCCCATAACCCTTGATTCCACTATCCTTAAGAGCTCTATCCAACTATTTCTTGAAAGTATCCAGAGACTTGGCCTCCACAGCCTTCTGGGGCAGAACATTCCACACACCCACCACTCTCTGGGTGAAGAAGTTTCTCCTCAACTCTGTTCTAAATGGCCTACCCCTTATTTTTAAACTGTGTCCTCTGGTTCGGCACTCACCCATCAACGGAAACATGCTTCCTGCCTCCAGAGTGTCCAATCCTTTAATAATCTTATACGTCACAATCAGGTCCCCTCTCAGTCTTCTAAACTCAAGGGTATACAAGCCCAGTCGCACCAATCCTTCAATGTCAGATAGTCCCGCCATTCTGGGAATTGACCTTGTGAACCTACGCTGCACTCCCTCAATTGTCAGAATATCTTTCCTCAAATTTAGAGACCAAAACTGCACACAATATTCCAGGTGCGGCCTCACCAAGGTCCTGTACAGCTGCAGAAGAACCTCTTTGCATCTATACTCAATTCCTCTTGTTATGAAGGCCAGCATGCTACTGGCTTTCTTCACTGCTTGTTGCACCTGCATGCTTGCTTTCATTGACCGATGTACAAGAACACCTACACCTCGTTGTACTGCCCCTTTACCCAACTTGACTCCATTTAGGTAGTAATCTGCCTTCCTGTTCTTGCCACCAAAGTGGATAACCACACATTTATCCACATTAAACTGCATCTGCCATGCATCTGTCCACTCACCTAGCCTGTCCAGGTCACTCTGTAATCTCATAAAATCTTCCTCACATTTTACCCTGCCACCCAGCGTTGTCTCATCAGCAAATTTGTTAATATTACTTTTAATACCATTATCTATATCATTAATGTATATTGTGAAAAGCTGCGGTCACAGCACTGATCCCTGCGGTACCCCACTGGTCACTGCCTGCCATTCCGAAATGGAGCCGTTTATCACTACTCTTTGTTTCCTGTAGCCAACCAATTTTCAATCCAAGTCAGTATTTTGCCCCCAATACCATGCGCCCTAATTTTGCTCTCTAACCTCACTAACTGGGACATTATCAAAGGCTTTCTGAAAGTCCAGGTATACTACATCCACTGGATCTCCCTTGTCCATCTTCAGAGTTACATCCTCAAAAAATTCCAGAAGATTAGTCAAGCATGATTTCCCCTTCATAAATCCATGCTGACTCTGACCTATCCTGTTACACTATCCAGATGTGTCATAATTTCATCCTCTATAATTGACTCCAGCATCTTTCCCACCACTGAGGTCAGACTAACTGGTCAACAATTCCTTGCTTTCCCTCTCCCTCCTTTCTTAAAAAGTGGGACAACATTAGCCACCCTCCAATCCGCAGGAACTGATCCTGAATCTATAGAACATTGGAAAATAATCACCAACGCATCCACGATTTCTTGAGCCACCTCCTTCAGTACCCTGGGATGTAGACCATCAGGTCCCGGGGACTTATCAACCTTCAGACCTAACAGTCTCTCTAACACCAATTCCTGGCAAATATAAATTCCCTTCAGTTCAGGTCCTTCAGCCACTGTTACCTCAGGGAGATTGCCTGTGTCTTCCCCAGTGAACACAGATCTGAAGTACCAATTCAACTCTTCTGCCATTTCTTTGTTGCCCGTAATATATTCCCCTGTTTCTGTCTTCAAGGGCCCAATTTTAGTCTTAACCATTTTTTTTTCTTTCACATATCTAAAAAAGCTTTTACTATCCTCCTTTATATTTTTGGCCAGTTTACCATCGTACCTCATTTTTTCTCTGCATATTTCTTTCTTAGTTGTCCTCTGTTGTTCTTTAAAAGCTTCCCAGTCCTCCATTTTCCCACTCATCTTTGCTATGTTATACTTTTTCTCTTTTGACTTTATATGTTTCTTAACTTCCCTCATCAGTCACTGCCACCCATGCCTCCTCTTCGGATCTTTCTTCTTTTTTGGAATGAACTGATTCTGCTTCTCCTGCATCATACCCAGAAATATCTGCCATTGTTGCACCACTGCCATCCCTGCCAGGGTGTTACACCATTGAACTTTGGCCAGCTCCTCTCTCATAGCTCCATAGTTCCCTTTATTCAACTGAAATATTGTCACTTCCAATTGTACCCTCTCCCTTTCACATTGAAGATTAAAGCTTATTGTATTATGGTCACTACCACCTTCACTTTGAGCTCAGGAATGCGCTGATATCACTCAGCGACATACTGCTGTTGATCAGTGGCACACTGATGCTGCTCAGTAACACGCTGATATAGCTCAGTAACACACTGATACAGCTCAGCAACAGACTTACATAGCTCAGTAACACACTGATATAGTTCAGTAATGCACTGATATAGCTCAGTAACAGAGTGATATAGATCAGTAACACACTGATATAACTCAGTAACGCATTTATGTAGCTCTGTGACCCTCTGATAAAGATCAGTAACACACTAATATAGTTCTCAGACACACTGATATAGATCCGTAACACCCTAATAGAATTCAGTATCATACTGATATAGTTCATTAACACATTGATAGAGCTCAATAACACACTGATATAACTCAGTGACATACTGATATTGCTCAGTCACACACTGATGTAGCTCAGTAAGGCAATGATATAGCTCAGTAATACACTAATATAGCTCAGTATCACACTGATAGAGCTCAGTGCCACACTGATCGAGCTCAGTGACATACTGCTAGAGCTCTGTGACACATTGATATAGCTCAGTGAAACACCGATATAGATCAGTCACACACTGATAGAGCTCCGTAACATACTGATATAGTTCACTGACGCACTGATAGAGCGCAGTAACACACAGATATAACTCAGTGACATACAGATATAGCCCAGTGACACTCTCATGTAGTTCAGTGAGGCAATGATATAGTTTAGTAATGCACTGATAGACCTCAGTAATACACTGATATAGCTCAGTAAGGCAACTATATAGTTCAATGATGCACTGAGATAGCTCAGAAACACACTGATATAGCTCAGTGACACACTGATATAGCTCAGTAACACACTGATATAGCTCAGTAACACACTGATGTAGCTCAGTAACACACTGATAGAGCTCAGTGACACACTGATAAAGCTCAGTGACACACTGATATAGCTCAGTAACGCACTGATACAGATCAGTAACACACTGATAGAGCTCAGTAACAATCGGATATAACTCAGTGACAAACTGATGTAGCTCAGTAAAACACTGATATAGCTCAATAAGGCAATGATACAGTTCAGTAATGCACAGATAGACCACAGTAACGCACTGATATAGCTCAGTGGCACAATGATATAGATCAGTAGCACACTGATAGAGCTCAGTAACATACTGATATAGTTCACTAACACACTGATAGAGCTCAGTAACACATAGATGTAACTCAGTGACATATTGATGTAGCTCAGTAACACACTGATATAGCTCAGTGACACAATGATATAGCTCAGTAACACACTGATATAGATCAGTAACACACTGATAGAGCTCAGTAACATACTGATATGGTTCACTAACACACTGATAGAGCTCAGTAACATACTGATATGGTTCACTAACACACTGATAGAGCTCAGTAACACACTGATAGAACTCTGACATACTGATATAGATCAGCAACACACTGATAGAGCTCAGTAACATACTGATATCATTCACTAACACAGTGATAGAGCTCAGTAACACACTGATATAGCTCAGTAACACACTGATATAACTCAGTGACACACTAATGTAGCTAAGTGATGATTTGGAGATGCCGGATGAAGGAGCGTCGGTCCGAAAGTTAGTGTGCTTCAAATTAAACCTGTTTGACTATAACCTGGTGTTGTGTGATTTTTAGCTCAGTGACACACTGATATAGCTCAACAATACACTGATATAGCTCAGTGACACACTGATATAGCTCAGTAACACACTGATATAGCTCAGTGACACACTGATATAGCTCAACAATACACTGATATAGCTCAGTATGGCAATAATATAGCTAAGTAACACACTGATAGAGCTAAGTGATGCACTGATTAGCTCAGTAACATACTGATATAGTACACTAACACACTGATAGAGCTCAGTAACACACTGATGTAACTCAGTGACATATTAATATATCCCAGGGACACACTCCTGTAGCTCAGTGACACACTGTTGTAGCTCAGTAACACACTGATATAGCTCAGTGACACAATGATATAGCTCAGTAACACACTGATATAGCCCAGTGACACACTCATGTAGCTCAGTGACACACTGATATTGCTCAGTAACGCACTGACATAGATCAATAACACATTGATAGAGTTAAGTAACATACTGGTATAGTTCACTAACACATTGATAAGATCGCAGTAACACACAGATATAACTCATGACATGCTGATATAGCCCAGGGACACACTCATGTAGATCAGTAACACAATGATATAGCTCAGTAAGACAATGATATAGTTCAATAATGCACTGATATAGCTCAGAAACACATTGATATAGCTCAGTGACACACTGATATACACTGATATAGCTCAGTAACACACTGATATAGATCAGTAACACAATGATAAAGCTCAGTAACATACTGGTATAGTTCACGAACACACTGATAAGAGCTCAGTAACACACAGGTATAACTCACTGACATATTGGTATAGCCCTGAGACACACTCATGTAGCTCAGTGACACACTGATATAGATCAGTAACACACTCATAGAGCTCAGTAACACACTGATATCACTCAGCGACATACTAACATAGATCAGTAACACACTGATAAGAGCTCAATATACTTCACTAACACACTGATAGAGCTCAGTAACACATTGAAATAACACAGTGACATACTGATATAGCCCAGTGACACACTCATGTAGCTCAGCGACACACTCACATATAGCTCAGTAACACACTGATATACTTCACTAACACACTGATATAGCTCAGTAACACACTGATATAGCTTAGTGACACACTGATATAGCCCAGTGACACACTGATATAGCTCAGTAACACACTGATATAGATCAGTAACACACTGATAAAGTTCAGTAACATACTGGTACAGTTCACGAACACACTGATAAGAGCTCAGTAACACACAGGTATATCTCAGTGACATATTGGTATAGCCCTGAGACACACTCATGTAGCTCAGTGACACACTGATATAAATCAGTAACACATTCATAGAGCTCAGTAACACACTGATATCACTCAGCGACATACTAATATAGATCAGTAACACACTGATAAGAGCTCAATATACTTCACTAACACACTGATAGAGCTCAGTAACACATTGATATAACACAGTGACATACTGATATAGCCCAGTGACACACTCATGTAGCTCAGCGACACACTCACATATAGCTCAGTAACACACTGATATAGCTCAGTAACACACTGATATACTTCACTAACACACTGATATAGCTCAGTAACACACTGATATAGCTCAGTAACACACTGATATAGCTCAGTGACACACTGATATAGCTCAGTAACACACTGATATACTTCACTAACACACTGATATAGCTCTGTAACACACTGATATAGCTCAGTGACACACTGATATAGCTCAGTGACACACTGATATAGCTCAGTAACACACTGATATACTTCACTAACACACTGATATAGCTCAGTAACACACTGATATAGCTCAGTAACACACTGATATAGCTCAGTAACACACTGATATACTTCACTAACACACTGATATAGCTCAGTAACACACTGATATAGCTCAGTGACACACTGATATAGCTCAGTAACACACTGATATAGATCAGTAACACACTGATAAAGCTCAGTAACACACTGGTATAGTTCACGAACACACTGATACGAGCTCAGTAACACACAGATATAACTCAGTGACATATTGGTATAGCCCTGAGACACACTCATGTAGCTCAGTGACACACTGATATAGATCAGTAACACACTCATAGAGCTCAGTAACACACTGATATCACTCAGCGACATACTAATATAGATCAGTAACACACTGATAAGAGTTCAATATACTTCACTAACACAATGATAGAGCTCAGTAACACATTGAAATAACACATGACATACTGATATAGCCCAGTGACACACTCATGTAGCTCAGCGACACACTCATATATAGCTCAGTAACACACTGATATACTTCACTAACACACTGATATAACTCAGTAACACACTGATATAGCTCAGTAACACACTGATATAACTCAGTAACACACTGATATAGCTCAGTAACACACTGATGTAACTCAGTAACACACTGATATAATTCAGTGACACACTGATATAGCTCAGTAACACACTGATATAGTTCAGTAACACACTGACATAGCTCAGTGACACTCTGATATAACTCAGTGACACACTGATATAGCTCAGTAACACACTGATATACTTCACTAACACACTGATATAGCTCTGTAACACACTGATATAGCTCAGTGACACACTGATATAGCTCAGTGACACACTGATATAGCTCAGTAACACACTGATATACTTCACTAACACACTGATATAGCTCAGTAACACACTGATATAGCTCAGTAACACACTGATATAGCTCAGTAACACACTGATATACTTCACTAACACACTGATATAGCTCAGTAACACACTGATATAGCTCAGTGACACACTGATATAGCTCAGTAACACACTGATATAGATCAGTAACACACTGATAAAGCTCAGTAACACACTGGTATAGTTCACGAACACACTGATAAGAGCTCAGTAACACACAGATATAACTCAGTGACATATTGGTATAGCCCTGAGACACACTCATGTAGCTCAGTGACACACTGATATAGATCAGTAACACACTCATAGAGCTCAGTAACACACTGATATCACTCAGCGACATACTAATATAGATCAGTAACACACTGATAAGAGTTCAATATACTTCACTAACACAATGATAGAGCTCAGTAACACATTGAAATAACACATGACATACTGATATAGCCCAGTGACACACTCATGTAGCTCAGCGACACACTCATATATAGCTCAGTAACACACTGATATACTTCACTAACACACTGATATAACTCAGTAACACACTGATATAGCTCAGTAACACACTGATATAACTCAGTAACACACTGATATAGCTCAGTAACACACTGATGTAACTCAGTAACACACTGATATAACTCAGTGACACACTGATATAGCTCAGTAACACACTGATATAGTTCAGTAACACACTGACATAGCTCAGTGACACTCTGATATAACTCAGTAACACACTGATATAACTCAGTAACACACTGATATATCTCAGTAACACACTGATATAACTCAGTTACACACTGATATAGCTCAGTAACACACTGATATAACTCAGTAACACACTGATATAGCTCAGTAACACACTGATATAACTCAGTTACACACTGATATAGCTCAGTAACACACTGATATAACTCAGTAACACTGATATAGCTCAGTAACACACTGATATAACTCAGTAACACACTGATATAGCTCAGTAACACACCGATATAGTTCAGTAACACACTGACATAGCTCAGTGACACACTGATATAGCTCAGTAACACACTGATATAGTTCAGTAACACACTGATATAGTTCAGTAACACACTGACATAGCTCAGTGACACTCTGATAGAGCTCAATGACACTCTGATATAGCTCAGTGACACACTGATATAGCTCAGTGACACACTGATATAGCTCAATAACACACTGATATAGTTCAGTAACACACTGATACAGTTCAGTAACACACTGACTTAGCTCAGTGACACTGATATAGCTCAGTGACACACTGATATAGCTCAGTGACACACTGATATAGCTCAGTAACACACTGATATAACTGAGTGACACACTGATATAGTTCAGTAACACACTGATATAGCTCAGTAACACACTGATATAGTTCAGTAACACACTGACATAGCTCAGTGACACTCTGATAGAGCTCAATGACAATCTGATATAGGTCAGTGACACACTGATATAGCTCAGTAACACACTGACATAGCTCAGTGACACTCTGATATAGCTCAGTGACACACTGATATAGCTCAATAACACACTGATATAGCTCAGTGACACACTGATATAGCTCAATAACACACTGATATAGTTCAGTAACACACTGATACAGTTCAGTAACACACTGACATAGCTCAGTGACACTGATATAGTTCAGTGACACTCTGATATAGATCAGTGACACACTGATATAGCTCAGTGACACACTGATATAGCTCAGTAACTCACTGATATAACTCAGTGACACACTGATATAGCTCAATAACACACTGATATAGTTCAGTAACACACTGATACAGTTCAGTAACACACTGACATAGCTCAGTGACACTGATATAGTTCAGTGACACTCTGATATAGATCAGTGACACACTGATATAGCTCAGTGACACACTGATATAGCTCAGTAACTCACTGATATAACTCAGTGACACACTGATATAGTTCAGTAACACATTGATATAGCTCAGTAACACACTGATATAGTTCAGTAACACACTGACATAGCTCAGTGACACTCTGATAGAGCTCAATGACACTGATATAGGTCAGTGACACACTGATATAGCTCAGTAACACACTGACATAGCTCAGTGACACTCTGATATAGCTCAGTGACACACTGATATAGCTCAGTAACACACTGATATAGTTCAGTAACACACTGACATAACTCAGTGACACTCTGATAGAGATCAATGACACTCTGATATAGCTCAGTGACACACTGATATAGCTCAATAACACACTGATATAGTTCAGTAACACACTGATACAGCTCAGTAACACACTGACATAGCTCAGTGACACTGATATAGCTCAGTGACAGACTGATATAGCTCAGTAACACACAGATATAACTCAGTAACACACTGATATAGCTCAGTAACACACTGATATAACTCAGTAACACACTGATATAACTCAGTAACACACTAATATAACTCAGTAACACACTGATATAGCTCAGTAACGCACTGATATAACTCAGTGACACACTGATATAGCTCAGTGACACACTGATATAGTTCAGTAACACACTGACATAGCTCAGTGACACTCTGATATAGCTCAGTAACACACTGATGTGGCTCAATAACACACTGAAAATGCTCAGCACCACACAAACAGAGCTCAGTAACACATTGATATGACTCAGTGACATACTGATATAGTTCATTAACACACTGACATAACTCAGTAACACACTGACATAACTCAGTAACACACTGACACACTGAGATCAGTAATGCACTGATAGACCTCAGTAAAACTCTGATACTTTTGAGTCTAACTAACCCTTTGTCAAAGGGACAGTTAGACTCGTAACATCAGCTCTTTTCTCTCCTTACAGATGCTGTCAGACCTGCTGAGATTTTCCAGCATTTTCTCTTTTGGAATCACATAGCTCAGTGACGCACTGATATAGCTCAGTAACACACTGATATAGCTCAGTAACACACTGATAGAGCTCAGTGACACACTGATATAGCTCAGTAACACACTGATATAGCTCAGTAACACACTGATATAGCTCAGTGACACACTGATAGAGCTCAGTAACACACGGATATAGCTCAGTAACACACTGATATAGCTCATTAACACACTGATACAGTTCAGTCACAGACTGATATACCTCAATAACACACTGATATAGTTAAGTGACACACTGATAGAGCTCAGGAACACACTGACAGAGCGCAGTAACACACAGATAGAACTCAGTAACACACTGATAGAGCTCAGTAACACACTGATAGAACTCAGTAACACACTGATAGAGCTCAGTGACATACTGATATAGCTCAGTAACACACTGACAGAGCTCACTGACGCACTGAAATACCTCAGTAACACACTGACAGAGCTCAGGAACACACTGATAGAGCTCAGTAACACATTGAAGAAGCTCAGTAATGCGCGATAGAGGTCAGTGACACACTGATATAACTCAGTGACATAATGAGATAGCCCAGTGACATACTGATATAGTTCAGCGACACACTGATGTAGCACAGTGACACATAGATATAACACAGTAATGCACTCATATTGCGCAGTAACACACTGATATAGCTCAGTAACACACTGATATAGCTCAGTAACACACTGACAGCGGCCAAATACACAGTGATATAACTTGGTAACGCACTGATATAGCTCAGTAACGCACTGATATAGCTCAGTAATGTCGCGAAAATGAGGACTGCGGATGCTGGAAATCAGAGTCAAGATTACAGTGGTGCTGGAAACGCCCAGCAGGTCAGGCAGCATCCAAGGATCATGAGTAATGCATGGCTCTGGCTCAGTAACACACTGATATTGCTCAGGAACACACTGATAGAGCTCAGCAACACACTGATATAGCTCATTGACACAGTATATAGCTCAGTAATACACTGATAGAGCTCCATAACACATTGACCGAGCTCATGAACACACTGATATAGCTCAGCAGCATGCTGACAGAGCTCCGTAACACACTGATAGAGCACAGTGATGCACTAATATAGCTCAGTAACACACCAACAGAGCACAGTAACGCACTAATGTTGCTCATTGACACATTGGTATAGCTCTGTAACACATTGATATTGCTCAATAATGCATTGAATACAGCTAAGTAACACACTGATATAGCTCAGCAACACACTGATATAGTTCGGTAACACACTGGTGTAGCTCAGTAACACTCTGATATAGCAGAATGATGCACTGATATAGCTCAGTTACACACTGATTTAGTTCAGTGACACATCAATAGAGCTCTGTGATGCATTAATACAGCTCAGTAACACACGGATAGAGCTTAGTAACACATCAATAGAGTTCAGGAACACACCGATACAGCTCAGTGACACTGATATAGCTCAATAATACACTGATAGAGCTCAGTAATGCACTGATATAGCTTCGTGACACACTGATAGAGTCCAGTGACGCACTGACAGCGCTCAATGATGCACTGATAGAGCTCAGTACCATAATGACAGAGCTCAGGAACACACTGATATAACTCAGTGATATAAAGATATAGCTCAATGACACACTGATATAGCTCAGTGACACACTGATGTAGCACAGTGACACACTGATATAGCTTAGTAACGCAATCATATAGTGCAGTAACACACTGTTATAGTTCAGTAATGCGGCGAAAGTGAGGACTGCAGATGCTTGAAATCAGAGTTAAGATTAGAGTGGTGCTGGAAAAGCACAGCAGGTCAGGCAGCATCTGAGGAGCAGGAAAATCAATGTTTTGGGCAAAAGCACTTCAGGAGGAACCTGATGAAGGCTATTACCCGAAAAGTTGATTTTCCTGCTTGATGGATGCTGCCTGACCTGCTGTGCTTTTCCAGCACCACTCTAATCTTAACTCTGATTTCAAGCAGCTGCAGTCCTCACTTTCGCCGCATTACTGAGCTATAACAGTGTGTTACTGCACTATATGAGTGCGTTACTAAACTATATCAATGCATTACTGAGCTCTATCAGTGTGTCACCGAGCTCTATCGGTGTGTTCCTGAGCTCTATTGATGTGTTACTGAGCTCTATCCGTGTGTTACTGAGCTCTGTCTAGCTCAGTTATGCACTGGTATTGCTCAGGAACACACTTGTGGAGCTCAGCAACACACCGACAGAGCTCAGCAACAAACTGACACAGCTCAGTAACACACTGATATTGCTCAGTAACACACCTGTGTAGCTCAGTAACACACTGATGTAGCTCAGTGACACACTGATATTGCTCAGTAACACACTGATGTAGCTCAGTAACACACTGATATAGCTCAGTGACACATTGATATAGCTCAGTAACACACTGATATAGCTCAGTGACACACTGATATAGCTCAGTAACACACTGATATAACTCATTAACGCACTGATATAGCACAGTAACACACTGATATAGCTCAGTAATGCGGCAAAAATGAGGACTGCAGGAAATGAGGAATGAGGAATGAGGAAATCAGAGTCAAGATTAGAGAGGTGCTGGAAAAGCTCAGCAGGTCAGGCAGCATCCGAGGAGCAGGAAAATCGACGTTTCGAGCAAAATCACTTCAGCAGAAACCTGATGAAGGGCTTTTGCCCAAAACATTGATTTTCCTGCTCTTCGGATGCTGCCTGACCTGCTGTGCTATTCTAGCACCACTCTAATATACCTCAGGAATGTACTGCTTTAGCTCAGTAACGCACTGATATAGCTCAGCAATGCACTGATAGACCTTAGTAACACACTTGTAGAGATCAGTAACACACTGATGTAGCTCAGTGACACACTGATATAGCTCAGTAACACACTGACAGAGCACAGTAACACACTGATAGAGCTCAATGACACTGATATAGCTCAGTAACACACTGATGTAGCTCAGTAACACACTGATAGAGCTCAATCATTCTCTGATATAGCTCAGTTACACACTGATATAGCTCAATAACACACTGATATAGTTCAGTAACACACTGATACAGTTCAGTAACACACTGATATAACTCAGTAACACACTGATATAACTCAGTAACACACTGATATAGCTCAGTGACACACTGATATAACTCAGTAACACACTGATATAGCTCAGTAACACACTGATATAACTCAGTAACACACTGATATAGCTCAGTAACACACTGATATGACTCAGTAACACACTGATATAGCTCAGTAACACACTGATATAACTCAGTAACACACTGATATAACTCAGTAACACACTGATATAGCTCAGTAACACACCGATATAGTTCAGTAACACACTGACATAGCTCAGTGACACTCTGATATAGCTCAGTGAAACACTGATATAGCTCAGTAACACACTGATATAGCTCAGTGACACTCTGATATAGTTCAGTGACACACTGATATTGCTCAGTAACACACTGATATAGTTCAGTAACACACTGATATAGCTCAGTGACATTCTGATATAGCTCAGTGACACACTGATATAGCTCGGTAACACACTGATATAGCTCAGTAACACACTGATATAACTCAGTAACACACTGATAGAGTTCAGTAACACACTGACATAGCTCAGTGACACTCTGATAGAGCTCAATGACACACTGATATAGCTCAATAACACACTGATATAGTTCAGTAACACACTGATACAGTTCAGTAACACACTGATATAACTCAGTAACACACTGATATAGCTCAGTAACACAATAATATAACTCAGTAACACACTGATATAGCTCAGTGACACACTGATATAGCTCAGTAACACACTGATATAACTCAGTAACACACTGATATAACTCAGTAACACACTGATATAGCTCAGTAACACACCGATATAGTTCAGTAACACACTGACATAGCTCAGTGACACTCTGATATAGCTCAGTGAAACACTGATATAGCTCAGTAACACACTGATATAGCTCAGTGACACTCTGATATAGTTCAGTGACACACTGATATTGCTCAGTAACACACTGATATAGTTCAGTAACACACTGATATAGCTCAGTGACATTCTGATATAGCTCAGTGACACACTGATATAGCTCGGTAACACACTGATATAGCTCAGTAACACACTGATATAACTCAGTAACACACTGATAGAGTTCAGTAACACACTGACATAGCTCAGTGACACTCTGATAGAGCTCAATGACACACTGATATAGCTCAATAACACACTGATATAGTTCAGTAACACACTGATACAGTTCAGTAACACACTGATATAACTCAGTAACACACTGATATAGCTCAGTAACACAATAATATAACTCAGTAACACACTGATATAGCTCAGTGACACACTGATATAGCTCAGTAACACACTGATATAACTCAGTAACACACTGATATAGCTCAGTAATACACTGATATAACTCAGTAACACACTGATATAGCTCAGTAACACACTGATATGACTCAGTAACACACTGATATAGATCAGTAACACACTGATATAACTCAGTAACACACTGATATAGCTCAGTAACTCACTGATATGACTCAGTAACACACTGATATAGCTCAGTAACACACTGATATAACTCAGTAACACACTGATATAGCCCAGTAACACACCGATATAGTTCAGTAACACACTGACATAGCTCAGTGACAGACTGATATAGTTCAGTAACACACTGATATAACTCAGTAACACACTGATATAGCTCAGTAACACACTGATATAACTCAGTGACACACTGATATAACTCAGTAACACACTGATATAGTTCAGTAACACACTGACATAGCTCAGTGACACTCTGATAGAGCTCAATGACACTCTGATATAGCTCAATAACACACTGATATAGCTCAATAACACACTGATATAGTTCAGTTACACACTGATACAGTTCAGTAACACACTAACATAGCTCAGTGACACTGATATAGCTCAGTGACACTCTCATATAGAGCTCAGTAACACACTGATATAGCTCAGTAACACACTGATATAGCTCAGTGACACACTGATAGAGCTCAGTAACACACGGATTTAGCTCAGTGACACACTGATATAGCTCAGTAACACACTGATATAGCTCAGTAACACACTGATATAACTCAGTAACACACTGATATAGCTCAGTAACACACTGATATAACTCAGTAACACACTGATATAGCTCAGTAACACACTGATATAACTCAGTGACACACTGATATAGCTCAGTAACACATTGATATAACTTAGTATCACACTGATATAACTCAGTGACACACTGATATAGCTCAGTAACACATTGATATAACTTAGTATCACACTGATATAGCTCAGTGACACACTGATAGAGCTCAGTAACACATGGATATAGCTCAGCGACGCACCGACATAACTCAGTAACACACTGACATAGCACAGTGACACACTGATTTAGATCAGTAACGCACTAACATAGCTCAGTGACACACTGAGATCAGTAATGCACTGATAGACCTCAGTAAAACTCTGATACAGTTCATTAATACACTGAAATAACTCAGAAATATACTGATATCACTCAGTAAGGCAATAATATAGCTCATAAAAGCAAATTACTGCGGATGCTGGAACCTGAAACCAAAAGAGAAAATGCTGGAAAATCTCAGTAGGTCTGGCTGCATCTGTAAGGAGAGAAAAGAGCTGACGTTTTGAGTCTAACTAACCCTTTGTCAAA